>NW_003852616.1:793860-801018 GCF_000181295.1 Otolemur garnettii
GAGACAGAGTCTTACTTTGTCACCCTAGGTAGAGTGCTGTGGCATCACAGTTCACAGCAACCTCAAAGTCACAGGCTTAAGTGCTTCTCTTGCCTCAGCCTCCCAAGTAGCTGGGATTTTAGGCACCCACCACAACGCCTGGCTATTTTAATTTTTTGTTTGTAGTTGTCATTGTTGTTTGGCAGGCCCAGGCTGGATTTGAACACACCAGCTCTGGTGTATGTGGCTGGCACCCTAGCTGCTGAGCTACAGGTGCCGAGGCTTGACCTCTTCTTTAAAGAGGCACAGGCTGTCTGATTGGATACAAAAACTCAGGCCAGATATCTGTTGCATACAAGAAACTCACCTTACCTCAAAAGATAGATCAAGGCTAAGGGTGAAGGGATGGACAATGGTATTCCAGGCAAACAGATAGCAGAAGAAAGCTGGAGTTGCTATCTTATATGCAGATACAATGGGGTGGAAACCAACAAAAATAACGAAAGACAAAGATGGACACTACATATTGGTCAAGGGAAACACACAATATGAAGAGATTTGAATAGTTAACATCTATGCACCCTATCTGAATGTTCCTCAATATATAAAACAAACCCCAACTGATCTGAACAAGATGATACCTTTTGCACTATAATAGTTGGAGATTTTAATACCCCATTGGCAGTATGAGACAGATCCTCTAAGCAGAAACTAAATAAAGAAATAATGGACTTAAACAAGACCCTAGAACAAATGGACTTAACAGACATTTATAGAACACTTTCTCCAATAAAAACCAGTACCAATTCTTCTCAAAAGCCCATGAATCATCTTCCAAAATGGATCGTATCTTAGGTCACAAGGTTGAGCTCAACAAATTCAAAAGAATAGAAATTATCCCTTGTATCTTCTCAGACCATCATGGAATAAAGGTTGAACTCAACAGCAACAGAAATCTTCATACTCAAATAAAAGCATGGAAACTAAATAACCTTATCCTGAATGATAGCTGGGTTATAGATGAGATCAAGAAGGAGATCATTAGATTTCTGGAACAAAAAGATAATGAAGACACAAACTATCGAAACCTATGGCATACTGCAAAGGCAGCCTTAGAGGGAAATTTATAGCATTAGATGCCTTCGTCAAGAAAACAGAAAGAGAGCAAGTCAGTAACCTAATGGGCCATCTCAAGCAACTGGAAAAGAAAGAACAAGCTAATCCCAAACACAGCAGAAGAAAAGAAATAACCAAAATTAGAGCAGAATTAAATGAAATGGAAAACCAAAGAATTGTTCAGAAGATCAGTGAAACAAAACGTTGGTTCTTTGAAAGGATTAATAAAATTGATAACCCCCTGGCTAGGCTCACCAAAAACAGAAAAATAAGATCTCTAATGACTACGATCAGAAATGTTAAAGGGGAAATAACAACGCATGCCACAGAAATACAAAGATTCTCAACAATTACTACAAAAGCTCTATTCCCAGAAATATGAAAATGTAGAGGAGATGGACCGATATCTGGAAGCATAATACCTTCCAAAGCTCAGCCAGAAAGATTTAGAAATCTTGAATAGACCAATATCAAGTTCTGAAATAGCATAAATTATACAAAACCTCCCAAAAAAGAAAAGCACCAGACCAGATGGTTTCACACCAGAATTCTATCAAGCCTTCAAAGAGAAACTGGTCCCTATAATGCATAAACTTTTCCAAAATATAAAGAAAGAGGGAATCCTGGGTGGCACCTGTGGCTCAAAGGAGTAGGGTACCAGCCCCACATACCAGAGGTGGCAAGTTCAAACCCAGCCCCAGCCAGAAAAAAAAAAAAAGAAAGAAGATGGTGCCTGTGGCTCAAAGAGTAGGGCGCCGGCCTCATATGCCAGAGGTGACAGGTTCAAACCCAGCCCTGGCAAAATAATGCAAAAAAAAAAAGAAGAAGAAGAAAAGAAAGAAAGAAAGAAAGAGGGAATCCTCTGAAACACATTCTAGGAAGTCCTAGCCATAGCAATCAGGCAAGAGAAGGTGGTGAAAGGAATCCCAATGAGGACAGAGGAGATCAAACTCTCCCTCTTCATAGATCTTATACCTGGAAAACCTCAGGGACTCAACTACAGAACTCTTAGAAATGATCAAGGAATATAGCAGCATCTCAGGTTAAAAAAATCAATACCCACAAATCATAGCCTTTGTATACACCAACAATTGTCAAGCCGGGAACAAAATCAAAGACTCTATTCCTTTCATAATAGCACCAAAGAAGATATGATATCTGGGAATATATCTAACAAAAGATGTAAAAGATCTCTATGAAGAGAATTATGAAACTTTGAGAAAGGAAATAGCAGAAGAGGTCAACAAATGGAAGAACCTACCATGCTCATGGCTGAGAAGAATCAGCATCATTAAAATGTCCATATTACCCAAAGCAATCTATAGACTTAATGCAATCCCCATCAAAGCACCAATGTCATACTTTAAAGATCTTGACAAAATAGTCCTTTTATTCATATGGAACCAGAAAAAAACCCAAATAGCAAACACAGTTCTTAGAAATTAAAACAATTCTGGAGGCATCAGTTGCCAGACTTCAGGTTGTATTATAAGCCTACAGTGATCAAAACAGCATGGTACTGGCACAAAAATAGAGATGTGAATCTACAGAATAGGATAGAGAATCTAGAGATGAACCCAGCCACATATCGTCATTTAATCTTTGATAAGCCTAATAAAAACACGCAATGGGGAAAAGAATCCTTATTTAACAAAAGGTACTGGGAGAACTTGTTATCCACATGTAGAAGACTGAAACTGGACCCATACCTCTCACCATTGACAGAAATTGATTCTCCTTGCATAAAAGATTTCAATTTAAGACACGAAAAAATAAAAATTCTTGAATAGAGTGTGGGGTAAATATTTGAAGATATTGGCCTGGGAAAAAACCTTATAAGGAAGACCACCCTAGCAATTACAGCAATACCAGAAATAAATAACCGGAACTTGATCAAGCTAAAAAGCTTTTGCACAGCTAAGAGTACCACAAGCAGAGCAAACAGACAGCCCTCAGAATGGGAGAACGGTTTTGCATGTTGTGAATCTGACAAAGGCCTGATAACTAGAATCTACAGAGAACTCAAATTAAACAATAATAAAAGTGCAAACAACCTTCTCTATAAATGGGCAAGAGATTTGAACAGAAACTTCTCTGAGGATGACAGATGAATGGCCATCAAACACATGAAAAAATGCTCATTGTCTTTCATCATCAGAGAAATGCAAATCAAAACCACTCTAAGATATCACCTAACCCCAGCAAGATTGGCCCACACCACAAAGTCCCAAAACACCAGATGCTAGCATCCATGTGGAGAGAAGGGAACACTTCTACACTGATGGTGGGATTGCAAACTAATACAACCCTTTTGGAGAGTAGTATGGAGAATCCTCAAAGATCTAAAAGTAGACCTTCTGTTTGACCCTGCAATTGCATTACTAGGTATCTACCCAGGAGAATCAAAATCATTTTACCACAAAGACATTTGCTCTCAAATTTTTATTGTGGCTCAATTCATAATTGCCAAGATGTGGAAGCAACCTAAGTGCCCATCAACCCGTGAATGGATCAGCAAACTGTGGTATATGTACACCATGGAATATTATTCAGCCATGATAAAAGATGGAGACTTTACATCTTTTAGATTTACCTGGATGGAGTTGAAATGCATTCTTCTTAGTAAAGTATCCTGTACCAAAAGCACTCATCAAAATCTTAGGCCAGAGGCATGATAACTTAAAGAGCAAGAGGAAGTGAAAGGAAAATTAAGGCAAGGAAACAGGTGAAAGAAAACACTCATGAGGAAGGATCAGCAGAAAAATCCTGGCAACATGAAAAACCAGTCCAGAGCAACTCCCTTAAGGGACTGTGAGGTAGCTACTGCGGAGGATTCCACTTATAGAGAAATGTTTGAAATGAGGGGAGGAGAATTTAAAAATATAGGAAACAATGAAGGAAATTGCTGATAAAGTGGAAAATAATGATAAGGAAATCCAAGAACAGAATCAAATAAGAGATGAATGATATGAAAAATATAGAAAGGATATAGTAAAGCTGAAGGAATTAAAGCAGTCAATTAGGGAACTTAAAGATGCAATAAAAAGTCTATCAACAACAGATTAGATCATGTACAAGAAGGAATCTCAGAGGTAAAGGCCAAAGCACTTGAGATATTGCAGATGGTTAAAGAGGCAGAAAAGGAGAGAGAGAAATCAGAACATTCACTGACAGAATTATGGGATTTCATGAGGCGTTCAAACACGAGTTATAGGTAGCCCAGAAGGGGAAGAAGAATGCCCCAGAAAAATGGAAGCCATACTAGAGAATATTATAAAGAAAAATTTCCCAAATACCACCAAGGGTTCTGACACACTCCTTTCAGAGGGATATCGGATCCCACGTTACCTCAATTCAAATAGTTTCTCCAAGACACATTGTGATGAACCTGTCCAAAGTCAACACAAAAGAAAAGATTTTGCAAACTGCCAGGAGTAAGTGCCAACTGACCTATAGTGGCAAAGCCATGAGTGTGACCACAAATATCTCCAGAAGACAATGGTCATCTACCTTTAATCTATGTAAACAGAACAACTTGCAGCCCAGATTCGATATCCTGCTAAGCTAAGCTTTAAAATTGACAGAGAAATCAAATATTTTACTGATATGCAAACACTGAAGAAAACTGCCACAAGACAAGCTCTACAGGAAATACTTAACCCTGTTCTACACACTGACCATTACAATGGACCACCAGCAAAGTAAGCACCCAGAAATTAAAGGATAAGAACCTAGCTTCCACAATGATGTAAAAGACAAAACCAAGCGATGGACTTTCAGAAAATTAAGATGGATAGAATGCTATCACACTTATCAATTATCTCAATAAATGTTAATGGCTTGAATTCCCCACTGAAGAGGCACAGATTGGATTACAAAACACAAGCCATGAGGGAGAGTGGTCAAGATGGCCAACAGGCACCAGTCTCCGAAAGAAGCTCCTGTTCAGAAGAAAGGATAAAGTCCGGAGAGACACCCAACAAAGTCGAAAACTGGGAGCCCAGCTGAGAGAGAAGAGTGATACCGGCAGGACACCTCTTCTGAGACAGGCAGAGACTTCTAGAGGACGCTCCACAGGTATACACAAATCTCTCCAAAGGAATAGCGCCCATCCTCTCCCCCAAGAAAGGTGTGCTTTTCCTTTGTTTCCTCTTCAACAGCTCTTCTGAGACTCCTACAGGCCATCCATAAACTGAGGACCTATTCTCTCACTCCAGGAGTGAGAGCCGCCAACAGGGAAGTTTACTACCCTGGAGGAACCCAGTTGAGACTCCGAACACCCTCCCCCAGGCAGAAAAGTGGAAGTGGCCTTCCCTCTGCCATTTTGAGTTTCCAGTCCACTCTCCCTCCCCTTGCTGGCTGGGACAGGGAGAGGAGAGCCAGAAACGACATCCACCCACCCTTTTAAGACCAACCCCCTGTCCCAGTCCTTCACTGGGAGAACTCCTTGATCCACAGTTTCTGTGTGCAGACGGACCCCCTCAGTCAGCACATTCTGTGCTCAGCTGTCTCCCCGGCTGCTATCTGCACTTCCCGAGACCTTGGTGCTGTGACGGTGACCAGGATTGACACGGAACAGGGAGGGCTACACGCCCCACCAGGCGTCCGCCTCCGGGGCTTTGGTGGCCCTTGACAGTGATAGACTTCTGCTGGGTCGGGTCACTGAGCCGCGCCCACCTCCTGGAGCCCTGCTGGCCCACGGCTTCCATTGACTTCTGCGGGGAAAGCCGCACAGTCCCGCCAGCTGCTTGCTTGCCTCCAGGGCTTTGGTGATTAGCCAGGGCAATTGACTTCTGCTAGGGCAGGGAGCAACCACGCGCTTGCCTCCTGGGGTTCCCTGGCCCTGGATCACCACCAGCCCCTGCCTAAGAGGGTCACGCTTTCCCGCCAATCGCGCTTCAGCCTCCAGGGCTCTGGTGACCAGGGAGGGCAGTCTCACACCCACCTCCCAGGGTCTTGTCAGCTGGCAGTCGCCAGCAGCTGGGGGCGGGGAAGGGTTGCGCCATCCAGCCAGGGGCGCACGTGCGGCCTCTGGGGCTTGGCGAATTGCAACAGCAGCTGACTTCTGCTGGGGCAGGTCGCGCAGACGTGTGCCTGCCTCCTGGGGCCTCCTAGCTTCCGATCACCGTGACCTCCCACCAGAGAGAGCTGTGCCATCCCGCCAGGGGCAGGTCGCGTGCCCTTTTCACCGGGCCTTGCCAGCTTGCTGTCACCAGCAGCTCCTGCCTGGGAGGGTTGTGCCATCCCGCCAGCGGTGCACCTGTCTCTGGGGCTTTGGTAGCCAGCAAGGACAACTGACCTCCCCTGGGGCAGGTTGCGCCTGCCTCCCAGGGCCTTGAGGGCTACACTGACTCCTGTAGGGGTGGGCTGCATCACCCCGCCTGCTGGCCCCACCTCCCAGGGTCTTGCCGAGTTGTACCCAGGAGAAAACTAGAAGAATTCACTGGCAGAACAGTTTTATGGACGGTTTCTGAAAGGTGCAAATTCGACATGGGACTGAATCAGCGGAAAAACTCTGGCAACCAGAATAACCAGAGTAGAGTAACGTCTCCAAAGAAGGATGGAGTAGACACAATGGAAGACCCACTACATAAACAGATATCTGAAATGTCAGAAATTGAGTTCAGAATCTGGATTAGGGAGTAAGATCAACAGGGTGGAGGAAAAGAGGGAGCTAGAATTTCAAATCATTCAAAAGCTGTCCCAGGAATTTAATGATTTCAAAGATAAAATGGTCAAGGATTACGATACTCTGAAACAAGAGGTTGCAGATTTGAAGAGCACCGTTGAATCCCTTCGTCAGAGGATGGACGAGGCAGAAGATAGAATCTCCGACCCTGAAGACAAAGACTTTGAACGCACCCAGACTTCCAAAGATTTTGACAGATGGAGAACAAAGACAGATTTCTCACTCAGAGAGATCTTGGATAATTCGAAGAAAACTAATATTTGCCTCATAGGAATCCCTGAAGGTGACGAAGTTGCTTCACAAAACACAGAGGCTCTCCTTAACGAAATTATGAAAGAGAACTTTCCAGACATGCCAAGGGATCCTGAAATTCA
>NW_003852616.1:805360-821813 GCF_000181295.1 Otolemur garnettii
CTGTATCCTATGAGAGAATTAATGTACACAATTATGATCTAATAAAAAAACCAAAAAAACAAAACACAAGCCATCCATTTGCTGTTTGCAGGAAACACACCTAGCCTCAAAAGACAAATTAAGGTGGCACCTGAGGCTCAAGGGGTAGGGCCCTGACCCAATATAACAGAGGTGATGGGTTCAAACCCAGCCCCAGCCAAAAAACTGCAAAAAAAAAGAAAGACTAAACTCAGCAGTAAGTGTTGGAAGACAATTTTTTTGGCAAATGGAATCCAGAAGAAAAGAGGGGTTGCAACCTTATTTTCAGATACATGTGGATTTAAAGAAGCTAAAGTCAAAAAAGACAAAGATGGTCACTTCATATTGGTCAAGGGAAAGATACAACAAGAAGACATTTCAATTCTGAATATGTTTGCACCCAACATAAATGCTCCCAGATTCTTCAAACACACCTTAGTTAGTCTGAGCAATATGATACCCTATCACACCATAATAACAGGGGACTAAAACACTCCTCTCAAGAGCCAGTCAGATCCTCCAAACAGAAATTAAAGATATAAGATATAAGGGTCTTAAATGAGACCCTAGAACACTGCAAAAAAGGGGGGGGGCGGGAGGCACAAATAGGCAAAATGAGAAATTACTAGAGAAAAATAACTGTCAGAAGGGAGACCCTAGAACAACTGTGTGTGATAGACCTATATAGAACACTCCATCCCAAAGCTAAAGAATATACATTCTTCTCATTGGCCCATGAAATATTCTCCAAAATTGATCATATCCTAGGACATTAAAAAAAAATACCTCAGCAGAATTAAAATAATTGAAATTTTACCTCTTATCTTCTCAGACCACAAGGCACTAAAGGTGGAACTCAACTCCAACAAAAAATTTCAGCCCCATAGAAAGGTATGGAAATTAAACAACCTTATGCTGAATGACATTTGAGTGCAGGAAGAAATAAAAAAGGAAACCATTAACTTCCTTGAGCATAACAACAATGAAGACCTGTCAGATACAGCAAAAGCAGTCCTGAGAGGAAAATTTATTGCTTTAGATGCCTACATCCGAAAAACAGAAAGAAAGCTCATCAACAAACTCACAAGCCATCTTATGGAATTGGAAAGAAGAACAATCTAAGCCTAAACCCAGCAGAAGAAAAGAAATATCTAATATAAATCAAAGATTAATGAAATTGAAAAAGAATCATTCAGAAAAATTAATGAATCAAGGAGCTGGTTTTTTGAAAAAATAAATTAAATAGACAAAACTTTGACCAGACTGACTAGAAATAGAAAAGTAAAATCTCTAGTAACCTTAATCAGAAACAATAAAGGGGAAATAGCAACTGATGCCACAGAGATACAAAAGATTATCTCTGAATACTGCCAGAAACTCTATAACCAGAAATTTGACAATGTGAAGAAAATGGATCAATATTTGGAATGGCACCTTCTCCCTAGAGTTGGTCAGGAAGAAATAGATCTCCTAAACAGACCAATTTCAAGCACTGAGACCAAAGAAACAAAAAAAAGTCTCCCACCAAAAAAATGTCCTGGTCTGAATGGCTTCACACCAGAATTCTATCAAAGCTTCAAAGAAGAGCTTATTCCCATATTGCAGAAATTATTCCAAAAAATTGAGAAGGAAGGAATCTTCCCCAACATGTTCTATGAAGCAAACATCACCCTGAAACCAAAACCAGGAAAAGACCCAACTAAAAAGGAGAACTTCAGACCAATTTCACTAATGAATATAGATACAAAAATTCTCAAAAAAATCCTAGCCAATAGATTACAGCTTATCATCAGAAAAGTCATACATCATGATCAAGTAGGTTTCATTCCAGGGATGCCAGGCTGGTTTAACATACGCAAGTCCATAAATGTTATTCACCGTATCAACAGAAGCAAAAACAAAGACCATATTATGCTCCCAATGGATGCAGAGAAAGCATTTGATAAAATCCAGCATCCTTTTCTAATTAGAACACTGAAGAGTATAGACATATGTGGCACATTTCTTAAACTGATCAAGGCTATCTATGACAAACCCACAGCTTTCCTGACTGGAGTGAGACTAAAAGCCTTTCCACTTCGAACTGAAACCAGACAAGGTTGTTCTCTGTCACCATTACTATTCAACATAGTGCTGGACACTCTAGCCAATACAATTAGGCAAGACAAGTAAATAAAGGGCATCCAAATGGGAGCAGAGGAGGTCAAACTCTCCATCTTTGCTGATGATATGATCTTGTACTTAGAGAACCCCAAAGACTCAACCATAGGACTCCTGCAAGTCATCAAAAAATACAGTTATGTCTCTCTTTATATTTACAGAATATAAAATCAATGTCCACAAGTCAGTACCCTTTGTATACACCAATAATAGCCAAGATGAGAGGCTAATTAAGGACACAACTCTCTTCACCATTGCTTCAAAGAAAATGAAATACCTAGGAACATACCTAACAAAAGAAGTGAAGGACTTCTGTAAAGAAAATTATGAAACTCTAAGAAAGGAAATAACAGAGGATATTAACAAATGGAAGAACATACCATGTTCATGGCTGGGAAAAATCAACATTGTTAAAATGTCTATACTTCCCAAAGCAATCTACTGATTCAATGCCATTTCTATTAAAATACCAGTATCATACTTTCAAGACTTGGAGAAAATGATTCTGTGTTTTGTATAGAATCAGAAAAAATCCCATATAGCTAAGGCCCTTAGTAATAAAAACAAATCCAGGGGCATCAGCATACCAGATTTTAGGCTGTACTACAAGGCCATTGTGGTCAAGACTGCATGGTACTAGCACAAAAATAGAGATGTAGACATTTGGAATCAAATAGAAAACCAGGAAATGGAACTAACATCTTATAACCATCTAATCTTTCATAAACCAAACAAGAATGTACACTGGGGGAAAGACTCCCTATTCAATAAATGGTGCTGGGAGAACTGGATATCCACGTGTAAAAGACTGAAACTGGACCCGCGCCTTTCTCCACTCACAAAAATTGATTCAAGATGGATAAAGGACTTAAATTTAAAGCATGAAACAATAAGAATCCTCAAAGAAAGCATAGGAAAAACACTGGAAGCTGTTGGCCTGGGGAAGGACTCTATGAGGAAGACTTCCATGGCAATTGCAATAACAACAAAAATAAACAAATAGGACTTAGTTAAACTGAAAAGCTTCTGTACAGCTAAGGAGACAACAACCAAATAGACAACCCACACAATGAAAGGATATTTGCATATTTTGAATCAGACAAAAACTTGATAACTAGGATCTATAGAGAACTCAAATTAATCCACATGAAAAATACAACAATCCCATATATCAATGGGCAAGAGATGTAAATAGAACCTTCTCTAAAGAAGACAGATGAATGGCTAACAAACATATGAAAAAATGCTATCCCTAATTATTAGAGAAGTGCAAATCAAAACCACCCTGAGATACTATCTAACTCCAACGAAAATGGCCCACATCACAAAATCTCAAAATGCAGATGCTGGCATGGATATGGAGAGAAAGGAACACTTTTACACTGCTGGTGGGACTGCAAATTAATACAACCATTTTGGAAGGAAGTATGGAGAACCCTCAAAGAACTCAAGCTAGACCTCCCATATGATCCTTCAATCCCATTACTGGGCATGTACCCAGAATGAAAAAAATCCTTTTATCATAAGGACACTTGCACTAGACTGTTTATCACAGGTCAATTTACAATCACCAAAGTGTGGAAACAGCCTAAATGCCCACCAACCCAGGAATGGATTAACAAGCTGTGGTATATGTATACCATGTATACCATTCAGCCATTTAAAAAATGGAGACTTTAGAGCCTTTGTATTAACCTGGGTGGAAGTGGAACACATTATTCTTAGTAAAGCATCACAATAATGGAGAAACATGAATCCTATGTATTCAATTTTGATATGAGGACAATTAATGACATGGTAGGAGTAGGGAAAGGGGAGAGGAGAGAGAGAGAGAAGTAGAGGGGTGGGGGAAAGGAAGAGCAGAGAGAGGGGGTGGGATCTCGGTGTGTGATACACCTTTTGGGGGCAAGGCACAGTTGTAAGAGGGACTATACCTGACAAATGCAATCTGTGTAACCTGGTTTCTTGTACCCTCAATGAATCCCAAACACTAAAATTTTTTTTAAAAGATGGAGGCTTTACATCTTTTAGATTTACCTGGATGCATTCTTTGAAATGCATTCTTTGAAATGTATTCTTCTTAGTAAAGTATCACAAGAATGGAAGAATAAATATCCCATGCATTCCTTATAAATATGAAATCAATATATAAGCAATTACATGTTCCTATGAACAATAAAACACTATTATAGTCCAGTTTGTGGGTACAGGGAAGTGGGAGGGTGCAGGGGGGAGAATGTATAGCAGAAGGGGGAATCTCCTCTAATGTGCACATTGTGAGGATGTATAACCCACACCCTGGGTGAGAGACTCTTCTACAAATGGAACTTTACCTTGGAAGTGAAAACAATGTAACCTAAATATTGTACCCTCATATTAATTTGAATAAAGTTTTAATTAAAAACATTAAACCCAAGGAAAGTAGAAGAAAGAAAAGAATAAAGCTGTGAGAAGAAATCAATGAAATGTATAACAGACAACCAAATATCAACCAACTGATGATGGGTAAAATAATATGGAGTAGCTATGTAATAGAATACTACTCAGCAATAAAAAGGAATCAACTACTGATACTTACAACAACATGGATGGCAAATGAAAGAGGCCAGACAGAAGAAACATCATATTGTGTAACTCTATTTAGATGAAATTCTGGAAAAAGTAAAAAGTATGGTCGCAGAAAATAGGATCATTTTGAACTTTATGGATAGGTACAAGGCAACCTTTCAAACTATACACTTTGAATGAATTGTATATAATTTGTACTTCAATAAAATACTTAAAAATTAAAAAAATAAATAAAATTTCCAGATCTAAACAAATGTAAGGATATAACCCTTCCCTCCATTCTAAATAATTGTATCTGATCTTGTTTTTCATTCACTATTTGTCTCATCAACTGTGTCTAATCTGGTGATAATTCTCTCTGTTAAGATTTTGATTTTGGTTATTGCATATTTGATACATAAAACTATTTTGGCTTCTTAAAAAATCTGTTAAGTTATAATTAATATTTTTTGTCTTCTGAAATATTGTTGAGCTTATATGTAATTCTTTAAGCATTGTAAGCTTATTTTTTAATAATCTGTCTATGATAATTTCAAATATATGAAGTTTGAGTCAGTTTCTGCTGTCTGCTATTTTTGGTGGTTTAGGCTTTTATTGTCTGGTTTCTTTTCATATGTAAATATATTTGACTATTTACTTACTGTTATTTAAAAAATTACCATTTACAGATTTTTTGAAGCCTAGAATAAAGATACCTTCTTTCCTGGGAAAAAAGAGAAAGAGTGAAGCCAGGGTATTCAACCTGTGGCTCGCAGACTTCATGCTGATTATTTGAGGACTGTTTTGCTTATTTGTGGTGTACCATGGTGGGAAAAGAATGCATGAATCTTTTTTTTTTTTCTCATCCACTGTCTGGTGTTTGTGTATTTAATGTTTGGCCCAAGGCAACTCTTTATTTTTAAAATTTTCATCAGAGAAGAAAAATTGTTGGACACTCATGGTAAAGGAAGCTTTTGAAAAAGTAAAAAGATGACCCAGATTTCTATTACTTAATTTAGGTATCATGAGCCATCCAGTAGGACAACTCATATGAAACAGGAGGCTTCTCCCTCCCTGTTTTAAACAATTTTTAAGTTTAGTTTACTTTTGGGGAATTTGACTATTTTCTAAAGCTCAAGAGGGTGTGGTGACTATTAAAACTGACAGCTGTTTGTTGGTTTTATGTAGAAGTCATACAGACTTGGCAAAGCATTAAGTATTGGGAATTCAACATTACTTATTGACTAAGTATTCCCAGTACTTTAATACCAAAAGTATTAAAAAAGCAAAGCTGGTGAGAAATAGCAGCGGCAGGACTAAGCATGGATTGTGAGTTTTAGATGGACTGAGAGCCCTCCTGAGGTGGTACCTCTTGTTAGTGGTGATTCTGACAAAAGGACGTGTGAGCAGAAGAGTGTGATGTGATCCAGTTGCAATAAACAAGGCCTTGAAAATTAACTGTAGAATTGCAAATCTGTATAGAGGTAGCTGTAAGTCCATAGACTATTCAAAGTGTTCTAGGATATTAAAGAAATAATTTGTCAACATTTGTGCAAGAACTCAGAACCACTATTTATATTTTTAAACATTAAAGCCAAATGGATATGATTTGGACATTGAAAAGGTAATGCCAAAGACACTGATCTGTCTGAAATCAGTCAGCAGGGCAGCAGTGATCCCAGCTAACACTGGTTGAGGTCTTCCTACATAGGAGGCACTGGTGAAGGTCACTTAATCTTTTTTTTAAATTGTGTTAAAAAACACATGATATGAAACTTACCATCTCAACTATTTTGAAGAATACTGTCCGGTGGCACTAAGTACATTCACATTGCTATGCAACCAATCTCCAGAAGTTGTTCATCTTTCAAAACTGAAATCCATCAACTCCTCCATTCTTTCTCCCAGTCTTTGGCAACCACTATTCTACTTTCTGTCTCTATGAATTTGACTTCTCCAGGTACTTCATATAAGTGGAATCATATAGTATTTGTCCATACATGACTAGCTTATTTCTCTCTCTCTCTCCCTCTGTATTTTGTTTATCTATTCATCCTTCAATGGGCTCGAACTTGGTTATTATGAATAGAGCTGCTATAAACATGAATGTTCAAATATCTGTTTGAGATCCTTCCTTCAATTCTTTTGGATATATGCCCAGAAGTAGAATTATTGGAACATATGGTAACTCTATGTTTAATTTTTTAGGATTTGCTATATAGTTTTCCATGATGTCTACACCATTTTACACATCTACTAGCAATGTACAAGGTTTTCAATTTCTCCCTATTGTCACCAACGCGTGTTATTTTCTCTGTGTGAGTTTTTTAATAGTAGCTGAGAAGTTTTTTTGTGATACTAAATACATGGAAATTTTCCACACCAACAAATTAATGCCCTGACATCAACTGAGTGTCAAACGATTGAATTCAACTTTGATACTGACTTCAAGAGTTAGCACAGACTCCATTGCTCAGACTCAAGGGCTCAGTCCCACAAAACTGTGGGATGCTAGGTCAAAGTCCCATGGTCACTTATAGACTGACCAGCTACATAGTATAAATTAGGGTTCCCACAGCACCCTCTTCTAGCTTGATAGTTCACTGGAATGACTCACATAACATTGAGCAAAGCAACATTAATATAAAGAATTCACACAACTCTGAAGCAGCCAAATGAAAAAGATGCACCGGGCAAAGTATGGAGAGTGGGATGGCTGTGCAGAGCTTTTGTGTCCCCACTTTCCAAGCACCTTAATGTGTTCACCAACCCAGAAACTCTCTGAACTCCATTGTACAGGGGGTTTATTGATATTTCATATGTAGGAATGATTGATGAAATTATTGTTAATTGAGCTTAATCTCAGGACTTCTCTTGGGAAGGCTGTTGTGGGTGGAGGTAGTGGGACTAGCTGAAATTTTAATGCTGTGATTACCTGGTTGGTTTTTCTGGTGACCAGCCCCCACCCTGAAGCTATCTAGGGACCCCTGCCTTGGGTCATCTCATTATCATACAAGACAGTAAATTCCAAGAGTTTTGGGAACTCAGTGCTAGGAACCAGAGGCAAAGACCAGATATTTATTTTTTATTATACTACAGTAGCCAAATATGTTTCAAATTTGTCCAGGGTTCTCCATGAGCTTAAGGGAAAGCCTGTCTCTCTGGTTTACTGCAGGAGAGCTTTTTCTGCTTCCTCTTTTATGTTTTCATTCTCTCCACAGAAAATAGTGGACCATATCACTCTACTTCCTAAAACTATGCATTGAATACACTTAAGATAAAATCTAGCATTCTCAGCTCGGCACCCGTAATACAGTGGTTATAGTGCTAACGACATGCACTGAGGCTGGTGGGTTCGAACCCAGCCTGGGCCTGCTAAACAACAATAACAATGGCAACAGCAACAACAAAATAGCCAGATCTTGTGGTGGGCACCTGTAGACCCAGCTACATGGGAGGCCGAGGCAAGAGAATCACTTAAGATTGAGAGTTTGAGATTGCTGTGATCTGTGACGACACAGCACTCTACTGAGGGTGACATAACATGACTCTATCTCAGAAAAAAAAAAACAAACTAGCACTTTTCATGTGGCCTTTCAGCTCTTCATAACCCAACTCCCGCCACCCTCGGCTATCACTATTGTTCCTTTCAAATACTGCTCTCTATACACTGGGTCTTCACTCAGGTCCATAGACGCAGCCAAGTGTTTTCTTCATTAGGGCCTTTGTACCTGTCACTCTATGTACTGTTCCTTTTACCTACTATCCTCTTTTCCCACTCTTTACTCTCTTCCATAACAATAGTTGGATTTCACTTACTTTGTCTACACGTGAGTTTTAAAATTTAAAGCCAATAAATAGCATTTAAGAAATGATTTTGTAAATATAAGCCATTATAAAAGCAAGCAGTAAGATTGAACCCATTAAAAAGATAATTCACTCTTAGGAAATTTACCCAAGAGAAATAAGAACATATATCCACAAAAATACATGTACTTAAATATTCCTAGGGCCCACAATGGCCCCAAGGTAGAAACAACTGAATTCCATCAACAAAAGAATGAATAAACAAATTGTACAATGGACCATTAATCAACAATAAAAAAAAAAGAACCACTAATACATGCAACAACTTGAACTTCCAAAACATTATATTGGACAAAAGAAACCAGACACAGGAGAGTACATACCATATGATTCTATTTATGTAAAGTTCAAGGGTAAGCAAACCAATCTATAATGACAGAAAGCAGAACAACCATTGCCTCTGGATGTATGTAGTAGAGTGGACATTGGCTTGAAAGGGCACAAGGGAACTTTCAGAAATGATAGAAATGTTCTATATTTTGCTCTGCTTAATCCACACACATTATTATGTGTGAAATAAATCTCAATTAAATAACAGCATGATCTTTTGTTTTTGTAACTTGCCTGCTCAAAAGAGACTCTTTCAAAAATCAAGTCCTCTGACTCATTTTGTTTTCTTTTTAGCTTCTTTCACCTCTGGATCTTACTAAAAGTTCAAGTACATTAATTACATTTGAGAGGTCATCCAAGTCCATTCCTGTAGACTTGTATTTCACATGTGACTATGATCCTACATTTCTCATTCCCAAGTCTACCTCAGATTAGAAGTAGCTGAAAAGTACACCAGCAGGCACATTGGTAATAGTGAGTGGGGTGATACCCTGACAGTGAAGGAGAAAAAGAAACACTAAAAATACGGCCTCAGAATTTAAAAATAGTGTGAACCTGGAATAATTAAGACAAAAATCAGACACTGCTATATCTTCCCCTATTTATAGGGTATCACAATTTATAATAGGGTTTATCTAGAAATGTTAATTTATGCATAGTATACTCTGTTTTAAATACAAGGAAGGATAAATTCCATATAGAACGGTTTAAATAATATCTTTGTTTGGTACTTGAAGAGAGAAAACATAAGATATCTGGATTAAACCAGACAAGGATTAAAACCACTTGTAGTAGAACACAAGACTGGTGGTAAAGGAGTCACCGTGGAGTAAATAGCTAACATTAAACAATGAAGTGGAACTCCAGGCAACTAAATGGGGTCATGTAATCCCAACAAGTATTGACTTAGCCCTACTACTGCCAACATGTCATTTTCTTATTTCTATAATGATGCTGAGTAATGCAGAAAGCATGTGTTTTCCTTGAGTCACATGGCAGTGAGCACTCCATCGGGGGAGGCCATGAAAAGGTCCTGCTGGTTCTTCCAGAAGCAAACATTCTAAATGGGCTCCCAAGAGTGTTTTCTGGATGCTTTCTACTGTACAGAGATTTTATTGTAGAAATGTTCTAGTGAACTCGAAAATAAAAGGAAAAAAAATTCTCAACTTCTGATAACATTTAAATAATGTACAAGGCAGGGCACATAGTTGTTGCATTGAAGAAGCTTAATGAGTAAAACTTTAACATGAGAGAAAAAGGTGGTATGGTAAAGAAGACAAGGCCTTCTGATTGTCAGAGACTAAGGAAAACTTTGCTAAACTTGGACAGTAATAAGGAAAAGATGAGCTTTCCCAGTCTGAGGTGCTGTATCCTTGGATTCTAACTCGTGTTTGAATGAGATGCTGTGTTTCTGAAGGGATGAAGACTG
Organism: Otolemur garnettii; assembly: GCF_000181295.1. Taxonomy (NCBI): domain Eukaryota; kingdom Metazoa; phylum Chordata; class Mammalia; order Primates; family Galagidae; genus Otolemur; species Otolemur garnettii. Next base: position 815,712 of record NW_003852616.1, read on the forward strand.
CTTAGAAGAGTTCTTACAGGGAGGGGGATATTGTTGGAAGGAAAGTGCCTGGAATGTCTGTAGTGGTCAAAAGAAATGCATACGTGGGTGTGTGGGAGGGTATCAAGGGAAATGATCACTGCCAAGTTGATGTCTTTTTTAACTGCCAAGGCATTCCTGGGATATTCTCTCTAATTGCTAGGATTAGAGAATGGTGAGTTTCAACAATACATTTATCTATCACAAGTACAAAGTTTTTATTTTTTCATAGATGTATATATTTTTATTTCAGATCAATATGAGGGTCCCAACAATTATATTACAATGTTTGCATTTGTTAGGTAAAGTCTGTTGTAGTTATGGCACACCCCTGGAGGCATATCCTAGATAGGAGCACCCCAATCCTCCTCCCCTCTACTTCATCACTCCCCCCAAGTTGAATTAACAGAGTTTTTCTCCTGTGTAGGAGTGTATTAGTTCATCTGGTAAATGTATTTTTAATCCCCAAAAGACAGTGATAATATTAAGAAAACTTCAGAACAAATGACCCCTCATAATTCCATTACTTTTCAATGGATATTATTGCAATTTTGTATTATCTTCTAAAAATTCTCTTTCTTTAACTCCCCACAGCCTGGGACACACTCAGAAGGTGACCCCCAACCACTTCTCCTTTAGCAACATCCTTTCCACTTGTCAGAAGTCACATAGTCCATGCATACTTTCCTTGTTATCAGCAAGTACACAGTTTTCCCTCTTTAAGGATGATCTCTACCTCATGTGTTAAGATTTATGCAACCTTGTTAAGATACTGTATAAATAAAGCTGTTTTCACGGTTCATGTGCTGGTTGCAGCCATCAGCTGCGTCAGTCCTCCCCAACACCAGCCTATCTCTTGTTTCCTGTCTTTCTTTGTCTCACCCTGTCTTTCTTGGCTTTATTTCTCCATTTCTCACCATTTCCACTCAGGTCAACTCTCCCTCCTCATGCCTGGTTGTGCAAGGTCCCTGTCTCATGACAGTTTGCAAGATTTAACAGTACTTTTGGGTAAGTTGCCCCTTGGCATAGTATCTGTTAAAGCAGTTTCTGACCCTTAACAAGCTGGAACTAACTCTTCAATCCTATACAATTCTGCATTAAATTGGAAAGTTGAAGCTTGGAGATAAATCATCTGCAAGTATAATTTCATGACTATTCTCAAGATTCTTCCTTTCACCAACTGCTGATAAGGGATTATTTGGCTGGCTAAAGTAAGGTAAGAGAGTCACTCCCTGGATCTCCAGAATGAGCTGAGGAACCATACATTCCTCATTCACTTCATTGATAGTTAGAAAATAGAGGCCCATGAAGGTCACAGAGCTAATAAAAGCTACATCTGACACTTGAACCAAGCTCTTAAAGCATAAAACTTTAAATTTTAAATCATGTTAGAGTTATAGAAAAGTTGCAAAAACAGTATAGAGAATTTATGTATGCCCTTCATTCCGTTTTCCCTAATGTTAACAATTATACAATAGTTAAATTATCTGAAACAGAAAATTAACATTGCAATACTCTTTAATTCAGACCTAATTTGAATTATGTGTTTTTCCCCAGTGTCTTTTTTGCTGTTGGATCTAGCCCTGAATCCTACATTGCATTTAGACATTACATCTCCTTAAATTTCTCCAATTTGGGAAAGTGTCTCAGGCTTTGCCTTCCATAACCTTGACCACTTGAAGAGTATTGGTCAGGTATTGTATTTTGTAGAAGGTCTGTCAGTTGGGCTTGTCAGATTTTTTTTCTCATGATTAGATCGAGGTTATGGATTTGGGGGGAGAATACTCTTCTTAATGCATCATATCAAGAAGTATATAATGTTGACATATCCTATTACTGGTGACCATGAATTAACCTTGATCTCTTGGCTAAGAAGGCATCTGTCAGATTTCTTGAGTGTAAACTTAGTATTTTCCCTTTGTAATTGATAGATATCTTGATGAAGATACATTGAGACTGTGCAAATATCCTACTTTTCCTGAAACTTTTACCCATGGATTTTACTTATTTCTTTTCTTTATTTTCTTTTTAAGTTTTAACTTTATTTAAATTAATATGAAGGTACAATATTTTGGTTACATTGTTCTCACTTCCAAGGTAAAGTTCCATTTGTAGAAGAGCCCCTCACCCAAGGGGTGTGTTATACACCATCACAATGTGCACATTAGGTGAGAACCCTGGCTCATGCCCTCCCTCCTTCTGCTATTGTCCTCCCCCAACCCCTGACACCTTCCTCTACCCATGAACTGGACTATAATAGTGTTTTATGGTTCTTAGGAAAATGTGATTTTTATATATTGATTTCATATTAATATGGAAATTAATATGGATATTTATTTTTCAATTCTTGCAATACTTTACTAAGAAGAATGCATTTCAACTCCATCCAGGTAAATCTAAAAGATGTAAAGTCTCCATCTTTTATCATGGCTGAATAATATTCCATGGTGTACATATACCACAGTTTGCTGATCCATTCACGGGTTGATGGGCACTTAGGTTGCTTCCACATCTTGGCAATTATGAATTGAGCCACAATAAAAATTTGAGAGCAAATGTCTTTGTGGTAAAATGATTTTGATTCTCCTGGGTAGATACCTAGTAATGCAATTGCAGGGTCAAACAGAAGGTCTACTTTTAGATCTTTGAGGATTCTCCATACTACTCTCCAAAAGGGTTGTATTAGTTTGCAATCCCACCATCAGTGTAGAAGTGTTCCCTTCTCTCCACATGGATGCTAGCATCTGGTGTTTTGGGACTTTGTGGTGTGGGCCAATCTTGCTGGGGTTAGGTGATATCTTAGAGTGGTTTTGATTTGCATTTCTCTGATGATGAAAGACAATGAGCATTTTTTCATGTGTTTGATGGCCATTCATCTGTCATCCTCAGAGAAGTTTCTGTTCAAATCTCTTGCCCATTTATAGAGAAGGTTGTTTGCACTTTTATTATTGTTTAATTTGAGTTCTCTGTAGATTCTAGTTATCAGGCCTTTGTCAGATTCACAACATGCAAAACCGTTCTCCCATTCTGAGGGCTGTCTGTTTGCTCTGCTTGTGGTACTCTTAGCTGTGCAAAAGCTTTTTAGCTTGATCAAGTTCCGGTTATTTATTTCTGGTATTGCTGTAATTGCTAGGGTGGTCTTCCTTATAAGGTTTTTTCCCAGGCCAATATCTTCAAATATTTACCCCACACTCTATTCAAGAATTTTTATTTTTTCGTGTCTTAAATTGAAATCTTTTATGCAAGGAGAATCAATTTCTGTCAATGGTGAGAGGTATGGGTCCAGTTTCAGTCTTCTACATGTGGATAACAAGTTCTCCCAGTACCTTTTGTTAAATAAGGATTCTTTTCCCCATTGCGTGTTTTTATTAGGCTTATCAAAGATTAAATGACGATATGTGGCTGGGTTCATCTCTAGATTCTCTATCCTATTCTGTAGATTCACATCTCTATTTTTGTGCCAGTACCATGCTGTTTTGATCACTGTAGGCTTATAATACAACCTGAAGTCTGGCAACTGATGCCTCCAGAATTGTTTTAATTTCTAAGAACTGTGTTTGCTATTTGGGATTTTTTCTGGTTCCATATGAATAAAAGGACTATTTTGTCAAGATCTTTAAAGTATGACATTGGTGCTTTGATGGGGATTGCATTAAGTCTATAGATTGCTTTGGGTAATATGGACATTTTAATGATGCTGATTCTTCTCAGCCATGAGCATGGTAGGTTCTTCCATTTGTTGACCTCTTCTGCTATTTCCTTTCTCAAAGTTTCATAATTCTCTTCATAGAGATCTTTTACATCTTTTGTTAGATATATTCCCAGATATCATATCTTCTTTGGTGCTATTATGAAAGGAATAGAGTCTTTGATTTTGTTCCCGGCTTGACAATTGTTGGTGTATACAAAGGCTATGATTTGTGGGTATTGATTTTTTTAACCTGAGATGCTGCTATATTCCTTGATCATTTCTAAGAGTTCTGTAGTTGAGTCCCTGAGGTTTTCCAGGTATAAGATCTATGAAGAGGGAGAGTTTGATCTCCTCTGTCCTCATTGGGATTCCTTTCACCACCTTCTCTTGCCTGATTGCTATGGCTAGGACTTCCTAGAATGTGTTTCAGAGGATTCCCTCTTTCTTTCTTTCTTTCTTTTCTTCTTCTTCTTTTTTTTTTTGCATTATTTTGCCAGGGCTGGGTTTGAACCTGTCACCTCTGGCATATGAGGCCGGCGCCCTACTCTTTGAGCCACAGGCACCATCTTCTTTCTTTTTTTTTTTTTCTGGCTGGGGCTGGGTTTGAACTTGCCACCTCTGGTATGTGGGGCTGGTACCCTACTCCTTTGAGCCACAGGTGCCACCCAGGATTCCCTCTTTCTTTATATTTTGGAAAAGTTTATGCATTATAGGGACCAGTTTCTCTTTGAAGGCTTGATAGAATTCTGGTGTGAAACCATCTGGTCTGGTGCTTTTCTTTTTTGGGAGGTTTTGTATAATTTATGCTATTTCAGAACTTGATATTGGTCTATTCAAGATTTCTAAATCTTTCTGGCTGAGCTTTGGAAGGTATTATGCTTCCAGATATCGGTCCATCTCCTCTACATTTTCATATTTCTGGGAATAGAGCTTTTGTAGTAATTGTTGAGAATCTTTGTATTTCTGTGGCATGCGTTGTTATTTCCCCTTTAACATTTCTGATCGTAGTCATTAGAGATCTTATTTTTCTGTTTTTGGTGAGCCTAGCCAGGGGGTTATCAATTTTATTAATCCTTTCAAAGAACCAACGTTTTGTTTCACTGATCTTCTGAACAATTCTTTGGTTTTCCATTTCATTTAATTCTGCTCTAATTTTGGTTATTTCTTTTCTTCTGCTGTGTTTGGGATTAGCTTGTTCTTTCTTTTCCAGTTGCTTGAGATGGCCCATTAGGTTACTGACTTGCTCTCTTTCTGTTTTCTTGACGAAGGCATCTAATGCTATAAATTTCCCTCTAAGACTGCCTTTGCAGTATGCCATAGGTTTCGATAGTTTGTGTCTTCATTATCTTTTTGTTCCAGAAATCTAATGATCTCCTTCTTGATCTCATCTATAACCCAGCTATCATTCAGGATAAGGTTATTTAGTTTCCATGCTTTTATTTGAGTATGAAGATTTCTGTTGCTGTTGAGTTCAACCTTTATTCCATGATGGTCTGAGAAGATACAAGGGATAATTTCTATTCTTTTGAATTTGTTGAGCTCAACCTTGTGACCTAAGATACGATCCATTTTGGAAGATGATTCATGGGCTTTTGAGAAGAATTGGTACTGGTTTTTATTGGAGAAAGTGTTCTATAAATGTCTGTTAAGTCCATTTGTTCTAGGGTCTTGTTTAAGTCCATTATTTCTTTATTTAGTTTCTGCTTAGAGGATCTGTCTCATACTGCCAATGGGGTATTAAAATCTCCAACTATTATAGTGCAAAAGGTATCATCTTGTTCAGATCAGTTGGGGTTTGTTTTATATATTGAGGAACATTCAGATAGGGTGCATAGATGTTAACTATTCAAATCTCTTCATATTGTGTGTTTCCCTTGACCAATATGTAGTGTCCATCTTTGTCTTTCGTTATTTTTGTTGGTTTCCACCCCATTGTATCTGCATATAAGATAGCAACTCCAGCTTTCTTCTGCTATCTGTTTGCCTGGAATACCATTGTCCATCCCTTCACCCTTAGCCTTGATCTATCTTTTGAGGTAAGGTGAGTTTCTTGTATGCAACAGATATCTGGCCTGAGTTTTTGTATCCAATCAGACAGCCTGTGCCTCTTTAAAGAAGAGGTCAAGCCTCGGCACCTGTAGCTCAGCAGCTAGGGTGCCAGCCACATACACCAGAGCTGGTGTGTTCAAATCCAGCCTGGGCCTGCCAAACAACAATGACAACTACAAACAAAAAATTAAAATAGCCAGGCGTTGTGGTGGGTGCCTAAAATCCCAGCTACTTGGGAGGCTGAGGCAAGAGAAGCACTTAAGCCTGTGACTTTGAGGTTGCTGTGAACTGTGATGCCACAGCACTCTACCTAGGGTGACAAAGTAAGACTCTGTCTCTCAAAA
>NW_003852616.1:821833-835393 GCF_000181295.1 Otolemur garnettii
GAGAGCTCAAACCATTCACATTAATAGAGAGAAATGATAGATGTGGCAGAGTTTTGATCAACTTGTTTTTCAGAAGTCCAGAGCTTAATTTTATACCTCCCACCACTGGGGGAGCTAGGCTTTGTTCTTTAATTTCTGGGTAGGTTTACTTTGGTGGTGTATCCTCCTGTTGCTTGTTATGAAGAATGGGTCTGAGTATTTCCTGTATAGCTGGTCTAGTCATGGCAAATTTCCTCAGCATGTGGATATCAGTGAAGTATTTGATTTCTCCATCAGAAATGAAACTCAGTTTACCAGGGTATAGGATCCTGGGCAGGAAATTGTTTTGTTTAAGAAGGTTGAAAGTTGATGACCATCCTGTACTGGCTTGGAAAGTTTAGGCTGAAAGATCTGCCGTCATCCTTATACTTTTCCCTTTGGAAGTAGTACTTTTCTTATTCCTGGCTGCTTGCAGAAGGTTCTCCTGCATTTCAACTCTGGCAAAATTAATTATAATGTGTCTAGGAGATGCTTTGCTTGGATTGAATCATGCTGGGGTTCTGAAAGTATCTACTATCTGCATTTCTCTTGGAATACTTGGGAAATTCTCTGCCATTATGTCTTGGAGCAGAGAATTTGTGGTATTGTAACCATTGTGTTCTCCTTCAAGAATCCCTATAATTCAGATGTTTGAGTTCTTTGAATGATCCCATAGCTCTCTCAGTGAATATTATGCTCTTTTTCTCATTTTTTTTCCTACCTGTTCGAATGCTTGGGATAGTTCTAAAGTTTCGTCTTCTTTATCTGAGATTCTTTCTTCACACTGCTCAACTCTATTTCTGAAAGTCTCTTCTGTATTTTGAAGTTCCTCAAATACCTTTTTCAATTCCTTAACCTCTGCTATATCTTTCCTCATTATGTACATAGCCTTGGTGACTTTGTTTTTCAATTCATTAATTTCTTGAGAGCACTTTCAAACTGTTTTTATTCTTTGTTTCCATATTTTCCTCCATTCCAATTATCTTATTTGCCATCCATATTCTGAATTCTATTTCTGACATTTCAGCAATTTCTACATGGATGTTATTTTCTACTGTATTTTCTTTGATGTCTGCAGGAGGTATTGATCTGCTGTGATTTTTCATGTTCTTCAGCTGAGTCCTCCTGATGAATATTTTCAGATTCTTTTTCTTTTCTTTTTTAATATGTTAATTATACATTTTTTTAGTTGAATGGATAGGTTGTCCCTGATGAGTCCACTCCTTGTCATTCATTTCAGTGCCACCACTGCACTGTTGCCTTTCTTCCACTTTCATGTTTCTGTCACTAGGTTGAGCCTGGGTGATGTGTACCACATGCCATCCTCTCTGTGTGGAGTTTTTCCTCATTCAGCTTCCTTCTACTTCAATTCAATATCTCTTCCTTTGGGCACTAGCCTCTTGTGATAGCTGCTTCTAGTCAGCCATATTCCTACAATTCCTTCACCTATGGATTTCAGCATCTAGCAGTAGAGATTTCTTGCCACAATTATTTCTGTGTTGTTTAGCCAAGAGTGATTTTGTCTTTTCCTCATTCTGCTATTTTTAAAATTTAATTTTATTATTATTATTTTCCTGATTTAACAGATGACTCAAAGCATTTGCTATTCCATAGCTAAGAAAATTTCCTACTTCTCTTTGACAAAATATTGAATACCCTGAATATAGTTAATTCAAGTCCTTGTTTTCTATATCTAGAATGAAACAGATTTCCTATTTAGCACACACTTCTCCTTCATCAAAGGCTGTGGGCAGAGGAGGAAATTGCACTTATACTGCCCCTTGAACTGAACCCACTTAAGGTTTAAAGGGGAAACACAGAGTCATCCCACAGACATTCTTGTGTATTCTGATTGCTGACTTTTAGCATACCATCACAGGCCCATGGGATTCACAAATAATGTAAAGACATTGATTTCCTTGGAAAAACAAAGTGCATTATGAATATGAAGCACTCATCACCACCTCTGAAAATCACACATTAAGAAAACTCTTATTTTACATTATTGGTATCAACCAAGGTTTGCACATTTAAAAAATAGCTAAAAAATAATCTGTCATAAATTGTCACTATGAAATCACAATAGAGGCTCATATTACTCTTAGAATCTGAGAGAACCCCAGAGGTCATGTTCAGCTCTCATTTGACACATGAAGGTCCTTTAGTCCAGGAAGGCAAAGTATTGTAGTCTTAACCTTGTAGCAGAGTATGGGTAAAACGCAGACCTTCTGAAGCCTGATTCAGACTCCCCACCACTATTCTCCCTCTTTAAAAAACCCTCTAAACCTTCAAAGTAAAACATGGTGATGATCTCCAAAAATGTACCACACAATAAAGCGTATGCAATGACACAGGCCTGCAAATTTGTCTTGAAAGACGGTTCCTTTGGCCATTGGGTAGGTTTGTAAGTAACCTTGGGTGAAAATTCTTTGCATAAGATCCTCAAAGTTCTTTTTTTTCTTTTTTTCTTTTTTTTGAGAGCCTCAAGCTGTCAACCCGGGTAGAGTGCTGTTATATCACAGCTCACAGCAACCTCCAACTCCTGGGCTCAAGTGAGTCTCCTGCCTCTGCCTCCCAAGCAGCTGGGACTACAGGTGCTTGCCACAATGCCTGGCTATTTTTTGGTTACAGCCGTCATTGTTGCTTGGCAGGCAGGGCTGGATTCGCACCCACCAGCTCAGGTATATGTGACTGGCATCTTAGCCACTTGAGGCACAGGCACCAAGCCAAGATCCTCTAAGTTCTTAAGAAAGCCCCATGCAAATTAGACACAACTGTTTCTTTCTGTTTTCTTTTTTTTGGCCAGGGCTGGGTTTGAACCCACCACCTCTGGTCTATGGGGCCAGCACCCTACTCCTCTGAGCCACAGGCACTGCCCTAGACACCACTGTTTTTTGGACTTGAGAAGGCTCTCACTGGCTGTCAGTTGTTGACAAGCTGGTGGTTGGCAGCACAGCAGAATTCCAGATTGGGTGCCCGGTGGCCAGAGACCTGCTGCTTGAGCCCCACATTCCCCAGGGAGCAGGTGGATCCCCTCTGCTCCTGCCACCCTTTCCGGGCCAGGCAGCTGAAAAACTGTGAGAGGACTGTCAGTTGAAAGGGAACCATACTGGAGCAGCAGTACCCTGAGGTGAAGAGCAGCAGCGGGAACAATAAGGCTCACACCCATGAGGCTTTTCTGGACAGAAGTGCCCTGTTTCTCTGGACATCCAGAGGAAGCTGGCATCTGCTCTGGTGGCAGCCACTGGAGGAACAGTTCTGGAACAGACTCCAAAAGGTGTAAATTCAGCATGGAGTGGAATCAACTGAAAAACTCAGGCAATATGAATAACCAGAGTAGATCAGCTCCCCCAAGGAAAAATGGGGGCAGATGCAATTGAAGATCCCATCCATAAACAGATGGCTGAGATGTCAGAAATTGAGTTCAGAATTTGGATAACAAATAAGATTAACAGAATGGAAGAAAGGAGCGAATTAAATGACCAAAAATTTTGAAACATGGAGGCAAGAGTTTACAGCCCATAAAAATCTGAAAAATATGGTAGAATCCCTCAGTAACAGAATGGAACAGGCAGAAGAAAGGATCTCTGACATTGAAGACAAAACTTTTGAACATGCCCAGGCACTCAAAGATGAAGAGAAATGGAAAGCAAAAATGGATCTTTCTCTTAGAGAGCTCTGGGATAACTTGAAGAAAATTAATATTTGCCTTATAAGAATCCCTGAAGGTGATGAAGTTGCTCCACAAAACACAGAGGCTCTTCTTCATGAAATTATGAAAGAGAACTTTCCAGACATGCTAAGAGATTCTGAAATTCAGATAGCAGACAGTTTCAGAACCCCAGCATGACTCAACCTGAACAAGACATCCCCCTAGGCACATCATCATTAACTTCACTAAAATTAATATGAAAGAGAAAATTCTGAAAGCAGTTAGCTATAAGAAAACCATAACCTACAAGGGGGAGAATATTAGAATGACTGCAAATATCTCTGATGAAACTTTTTAGGCTAGAAGAGGGTGGTCATCCACTTTTAATCTCCTAAAACAAAATAACTTTCAACCCAGGATCCTGTATCCAGCTAAACTGAGTTTCATCTATGATGGAGAAATTAAATACTTTAATGACATTCACATGTTGAAGAAATTTGCCATAACTAAACCAGCACTCCAGGATATTCTCAGACCTATCCTCCATAATGACCAGCAGAATCCTGGAGGCTAGAATTCTCACTCAGAAATTTTTGATCAAATTCCAACTTTCACAGTGGTGAAAGGATTAAAAATGTCTACTGGAATTTTGAGCAACTTGATACCCCAAATTTTACCAGTCTTATCAATATTCTCAATTACTGTGAATGGCTTAAATTGTCCTCTAAAGAAGCACAGACTGGCTGACTGGATACAAAAAGTCAGGCCAGATATCTGCTGCATAGAAGAATCTCATCTTACCTTAAAAGATAAATATAAACTCAGGGTGAAGGGATGGTCATCTATATTCCAGGCTAATGGAAAGCAGAAAAAAGTAGGTATTGCAATTTTATTTGCAGATACAATAGACTTTAAACCAACAAAAGAAAGCAAGGATAAGGATGGTCACTTTATTTTTGTTAAGGGTAATACTCAATATGGTGAGATTTCAATTATCAGTATTTATGTATCCAATCAGGATGCACCTCAATTTATAAGAGATACTCTAATAGGCATGAGCAACTCAATTTCTCCCAGCTCCATCATAGTTGGAAATTTCAGTACTCCTTTGGCAGTGTTGGACAGATCCTCCAACAAGAAGCTTAGCAAAGAAATTTTAGATTTAAACTTAATCATTCAGCATTTGGATTTCACTGACATCTACAGAACATTTCATCCTAACAAAACTGAATACACATTTTCTCATCAGCCCATGGAACAAATTCCAAAATTGACCACATCTTAGGTCACAAGTATAACCTTAGCAAATTTAAAAGAATAAAAATTATTCCATGCATCTTCTCAGATCATCACGGAATAAAAGTTGAACTCAGTAATAACAGGAATCTGCAGACTCATACAAAAACATGGAAGCTAATAATCTTATGCTGAATGATATAGGTGGGTCAGAGATGAGACCAAGAAGGAAGTTACCAAATTTTTGGGAAAAAATGATAATGAAGACACGAGTTACCAGAACCTCTGGGATACTACAAAGGCAATCCCCAGAGGGAAATGTATAGCACTGCAAGCCTTCCTCAAGAGAATGGAAAGAGAGGAAGTTAACAACTTAATGGGACATCTCAAGCAGCTGGAAAAGGAAGAACACTCCAATCCAAAACCCAGCAGAAGAAAAGAAATAAACAAAATTAGAGCAGAATTAAATAAAATTGAAAACAAAAGGATTATACAACAGATCAATAAATCAAAAAGTTGGTTTTTTGACGTGGTCAATAAAATAGATAAACCTTTGGCCAACCTAACCAAGAAAAAAACAGTAAAATCTTTAATTTCATCAATCAGAAATGGTAAAGATGAAATAACAACAGGCCCCTTAGAAATTAAAAAAATCCTTAATGAATATTCCAAGAAACTTTATTCTCAGAAATATGAAAATCTGAAGGAAATCAACCAATACTTGGAAGCACGTCATCTCCCAAAACTTAGCCAGAATGAAGTGGAAATGTTGAACAGACCTATATCAAGTTCTGAAATAGCATCAACTATACAAAATCTCCCTGAAAAGAAAAGCCCAGGACCAGATGGTTTCACATCAGAATTCTACCAAACCTTTAACGAGGAACTAGTACCTATATTAGTCAACCTTTTCCAAAACATAGAAAAAGACAGAATACTACCCAACACATTCTATGAAGCAAACATCACCTTGATCCCCAAACCAGGAAAAGACCCCAAAAGAAAAGAACATTGTAGACCAATATCACCAATGAATATTGATGTGAAAATATTTAACAAGATCCTAAGAAACAGAAACCAGCAGTGCATCAAACAAATTATACACCATGACCAAGTCAGTTTTATCCCAGGATCTCAAGGCTGGTTCAACATATGTAAATCTACATGTAATTCATCACATAAACAAATTAAAAAACAAAGACCATATGATTCTCTTATTCATGCAGAAAAAGCTTTTGATAATATCCAGCATCCCTTCATGAGCAGAACACTTAAGAAAATTGGTATAGAAGGGACAGTTCTCAAATTGATAGAGGCTATCTATAGCAAACCCGCAGCCAATATTATATTGAATGGAGTTAATTGAAATCATTTCCACTCAGATCAGGAATGAGGCAAGGTTGCCCATTGTCTCTATTGCTCTTTAACAACGTAATGAAAGTTTTAGCCATCACAATTAGGGAAGAAAAGGTGATCAAGGGTATCCATATAGGACCAGAGGAGATCAAACTTTCACTCTTCGCAGATGATATTATTTTATACCTGGAAAACACCAGGGATTCTACTATAAAACTCTTACAAGTGATCAAAGAATACAGCAGCATCTCAGGCTATAAAATCAACACTCATAAATCAGTAGCCTTTATATATACCAACAACAGTCAAGCTGAAAAAATAATCAAGCACTCTATTCCATTCACAGTAGTACCAAAGAAGATAAAATACTTGGGAGTTTACCTAACAAAGGACATGAAAGACCTCTATAAAGAGAACTATGAAACTCTAAGAAAAGAAATGGCTGAAAATGTTAACAAATGGAAAAACATACCATGTTCATGGCTGGGAAGAATTAATGTAGTTAAAATATCCATACCACTGAAAGCAATATATAATTTTAATTTAATATCTATTAAAGCTCCATTGTCATACTTTAAAGATCTTGAAAAAATAAGACTTCATTTTATATGGAATCAGAAAAAAACCTCAAATAGCCAAGATATTGCTCAGAAATAAAAACAAAGTAGGAAGAATCACGCTACCAGACTTCAAACTATACTATAAATTGATAGTGATCAAAACAGCATGGTACTGGCACAAAAACAGAGAAGTAAATCTATGGAACAGAATAGAGAACCAAGAGATGAACCCAGCTACTTACTGTTATCTGATCTTTGACAAGCCAATTAAAAACATGCAGTGTGGAAAAGATTCCCTATTTAACAAATGGTGCTGGGCAAACTGACTGGCAACCTGCAGAAGACTGAAACTAGATCCACACCTTTCACCACTAATTAAGATAGACTGTCACTGGATTAAAGATTTAAACTTAAGACATGAAACTATAAAAATACTAGAAGAAAGTGTAGGGAAAACACTTGAAGAGATTGGCCTGGGCGAGTATTGTATGAAGAGGACCCCAGGGCAATTGAAGCAATGTCAAAAATACACTACTGGGACCTAATGAAACTAAAAAGCTTCTGCACAGCCAAGAACACAGTGAGTAAAGCAAGCAGACACCCTCAGAATGGGAGAAGATATTTGCTGGTTATGTCTCTGACAAAGGTTTAATAACCAGAATCCACAGAGAACCCAAACGTATTAGCAAGAAAAGAACAAGTGATCCCATCTCAGGGTGGGCAAGGGACCTGAAGAGAAACTTCTCTAAAGAAGACAGGTGCATGACCTACAGATATATGAAAAAATGCTCACCATCCTTAATCATCAGAGAAATGCAAAACAAAACTACTTTGAGATATCATCTAACACTATTAAGATTAGCCCCTATCACAAAATCCCAAAACCAGAGATGATGGTGTGATTGTGGAGAAAAGGGAACACTTCTACACTGCTGGTGGGATTGCAAACTAATATGTTCCTTTTGGAAAGATATGTGGAGAACACTTAGAGAACTAAAAATAGACCTGCCATTTGATCCTATAATTCCTTTACTAGGTATATATCCAGAAGACCAAAAATCACACTACAACAAAGATATTTGTACCAGAATGTTTATTGCAGCCCAATTCATAATTGCTAGGTTATGGAAGAAGCCCAATTGCCCACTGACCCGTGAATGGATCAATAAATTGTGGTATATGTACACCTTGGAATACTATGCAGCCCTAAAGAAAGATGGAGACTTTTCCTTCTTCATGTTTACGTGGATGGAACTGGAATATATTCTTCTTAGCAAAGTATCTCAAGAATGGAAGAAAAAGTATCTAATGTACTCAGCCCTACTATGAAACTAATTTATAGCTTTCATAAGAAAGCTATAACCCAATTTTAGCCCAAGAATATGGGGAAAGGGGAGAGGGAGGGGAGGGGAAGGGAGAGGATGGGTGGAGGGAAGGTGATTGGTGGGATCACATCTATGATTCATCTTATTAGGGTACATGTGAATTTTTCTAAATGTAGAATATAAATAACACAATAACTAAGAAAATGACATGAAGGCTATGTTAACCAGTTTGATGAAAACATTTCAAATTGTATATAAAAATAGCACAATGTACCCCATGGCAGTATTAATGTACACAGCTATGATTTAATAAAAAGAAAAAAGAATTCCAGAGTGGAAGCAGAGCCATATAAGGTGCACTCCAATTTTGAGCAGTACAGGGATATCCATAGCAAGTAGAATCTACAATATATGTAGTATCCACATTTCTTCACTTGGTATTTCCATAAGGGGAACCTTTAAGGTTAAGTGTTTCTTTTCCACAATTCTGAATGGCCCATCAGTCTGAAGTCCACTCCCACACACTCAGTCACTTAGTTGGAAAAGCCATACTATTAGAAGGAAATTTGTTAATGGACACAGCTCCTTGGCAGCTGTCCTCTCCAGTATTGGTCACTAGAAACTTGCCAAATTTTGGCATAATGTTGGCCTTTTAGCTGTGGTTTGCTGCCCCAAGGTAAAGGTTTATTTTTCAGGCCTTCTTGGTAGCAATATTCCCACTCAACCTCTCAGTGCAATTGCTTTCCTGCCCATGTACAGTAGGCAACTACTTTTTTCTAGGAGATGTGGAGAACTGGATGGCCCAGCCTGTATAGACCAGTAGAAATAGGCACTTTTCACTTTTCACAGGTAACCACCAGTTAGCACCTGCAAATGCCTGTTAGGTATCAGTCTTCACTTGATCACTCTACATGCTTTCAAAGACAACAGAATCACCAAGTTCCTCAGCCTCCATCAAATAGCTAGCTGAGTTTACAAACTTCTCAAGTTCACCATTGCTGACTTCAGAAACATCCACATAAGAGGCATCAATAGCAACACTCCTCACAAGTGCTTGCCATTATCCTTACCTGAAGATCATCTGTGACCATTATAAATACTCTGGCAAGGATGGGAAGCACCTTGGTGGATGTGACTGGTTGCTCCCTGTGGACCTAGCCTGGACATTTGGATACTTGTGGGAAGCTTGCACTCCAGGTGCCCCAGGCCACATTGCAAGAGACTGCAGTGATGCACCTGTCCCAACTTCCTCACTTCCTGCCACCTGCACAGCAGCAAGAGCAATGGCATACCCCCAAAAGCCTCCTGAAAGAGGTATCAAGATGGCAGACCAGAAAAATCATTTAGCTGAGCTCTTGTAGAAGACTGAGGAAAAAGAGAGAACCCACCATTACCTGGCATGAGGACCTTACCCAGAGTCATAGATTAGGGAGCACAGTGAGGAGGTGGTGAGCTGTATGCAGAGTATGAGCCAGAGTAATGTAAGTCTGATATATTAGGCAAGTGATTGCCATTATCTGGGATTGGGTCTCCCCACACAGAGGTCCAGGATGGAAGCAAGTCTTTCAGAATTTTTAGTAGTTGGGGGAAACTGCAGTTGAGTGGAAAGCTTGGAAGAATGGGTGGACTCAAACAGTATACAACAACCAGATTTGAATGGCAGTTGGAGTGGAATTGCCATAGGTTTTGGTGGCTGGTGAGGCAGACATGCTGGGAAGGTCTCAGTGGCCAGGGGGCTGCCATTGTGGGAAGGTCATGAGAAGGTCTTAGCAGGGGCCTAAAGCATAGCCATCTTAATTCTACCTGCCAGGGTCTGAACTCTACTCTTTGGACAGAGTGAGGGACTCTTGCACCCCACAGGAACTGCAGTTGCTGTGTGATCTGCCCCTGAAGGAGTCTTGTAAGCTATAAGATTTCAATCTGGCATGGTCTGAATGCTGAGGAAACAATCAGGAGATCAGCGAAGGAAACTAAGTTTGGAATAAGGACCACAGAGGTTGCTGGCTGTGCTGTCTCCTAAAAACACCACAGCACCACCTGGTGTCCTGGCAAAATATAGAAACATACTTTCATCAAGAGCAAGGACTTCTGTTAAAACGAAAGAGGCAGTGAGAAGGAAAAAGGAGGACAAGGAGGTGAACAAGTAGAAAGAACACTTGCGAAGGAACCAATAGCAAAATTAAGGCAACATGAGAAACCAAAATGGAACAACTCCCTCAAGGGACCATGAAGCAGCTACTAAAGAAGCCTCTGCCTATAAAAAATAAATGGACTTGACAAAACAGGAATTTAAAATATAAATGATAAAGACAATAAAAGGAATGGAAGAGAAATGGAAAGACAGGGCTTGGTGCCCATAGCACAGTGGTTACCACACCAGCCACATACACTGAGGCTGGAGGGTTCGAAACTGGCCCAGGCCAGCTAAACAATGACAACTGCAACAAAAAATAGCTGGGTGTTGTGGCAGGGGCGGGTAGTCCCAGCTACCTAGGAGGCTGAGGTAAGAGAATCATTTAAGCCCAAGAGTTTGAGGTTGTTGTGAACTGTGACACCACAGCATTCTACCAAAGGCAACATAATAAGACTCTATCTCAAATAAATAAATAAATAGAAAGAAAAGAAATGGAAAGACAGAATCATAAGTTACAGGAAAGATATGTAGAATATAGAAAGGATATGGAAGAGCGTAAGGAAATGAAGGAGACAATAAGGGAATGTAAAGATGGAGTAGAAAGTATCAAAAATAGGTTAGACCATGGAGAAAAAAGAATTTCAAAGCTAGAGGAGAAACTTTTCAAGTTAAATCAGGTAGTTGAAGAGGCAGAAAAGAAGAGAGAGAAAGCAGAACAGGTGCTTAGAGAAATATGAGACTCCACAGAGCACTCAAAAATATAAATAAAAGGGATTCTAAAAATATATATATACAATTTGAAATGTTTTAATTAAAATGGTTAACATAGCCTTCATGGCATTTTCTTAGTTATTGTGTTAAGATATTTATATTCTACACCTAGTAAATTTTACATGTACCCTCATAAGATGCACTGTAGGTGTAAATAATAGGGATTCTTGAAGGAGAAGAAGATTGTCCCAAAGGAATGGAAGCCCTATTGGAGACTATCATAAAGGAAAACTTCCCAAGTTTCATTTAAGTTTTGTTGCTTAAATTGCTCTAACTTTGGCCATTGGGAATTCCTTTAGTTTGACTCCTGGCTGCTTTTGGCACACCTAGTCGTTGTGGGGCTGCTGGTGGTGGTGTTTTGGGTCATTTTTTATTTTCTGACACCACAATATTTTCAGGCTCAGATTTTCTCTGCTCCAGGCCTAGAATCAACCACTTCTCCAAGGAACCCTGTGACCTATGATGTTTTGATATAGCTTTCTTATGTTCCTTTCTGCAGGTCCTGTTACATCTTACACAGTTTAAGTTTGAAATCTTAACAAATTTTCTCAGAAATATACTGTAAAGGTAGGTGGAATCTGTACTTGCTGAGTTTGTTCTTTTCATCAGATACTGCCTGTGGCTAATCCCAGTGCTCATCTATTTACTCTATTCGCACAGAGAGTACAATCCAGGCATTAGGGGGCAGGATGATGAGAACATGTGAAAGTGGATTTGAGTGTAGACATAGACAGGGGTATAATGGGTCTAGATGAAGATATGTGTAGGGAGGCTGGGAAAATCCCTGGGTGGGATTCTCCTGTACCCACCTGAATTATTTTTGTTTCCACTAGTGTACAAATAAAAAAAAAAACCCACAAAAATTTTAAAAGCAGGTCAGAATTTTTAGAGTCAGATACTCAACTGTTGTGCGATGAGTTCCTGTGCAAGTCAGAATTTATGAAGTTTAATTTTTTTCCAGCTCTTTCCTACTCTTCTGGTAGGGAAGAGACTCTTTATTACTTCAGCTTCTCTCCTCTCTCTTCTTCTCAGATTGACTCCAGCAAATTGTCTGGGCTGGTTTATAGGTCATGGCAAGCCTGCTTATTAAATCTCACACACTTGTTTGGTATGTATTATTATATGCTTTGTGGTAGGGACTGATAAAAACATATGGATATTAAATGAAAGTAGAACTAAGTTTGCAAAGGAAATTAAAGACTGGAAAGAAAAACTAAAATTCTACGTTTCTAATCTGTTGCATAAATAATAGTATTTTACAAAACTACTTCAACAAAGTAATCCGAATAGATGTGTATGAGTCATGATTTAAATACCTGAAGTCTATGTTCCATCCCAGAGTTTAAGAACACTCAAGGATAATAATCGCACAGTTTCCTAGTTTCTGTTATGAGTGCAAGATTGTTTTTCTGCTTTATGAATAGTCATTTCATATATTTTTATTTGTAATTTTCTACAAATGACACTATACTTTCTTCCATATACTTGTCTCTGTGTGTGTGTGTATAATGTGTATATATGTATATGAGAGAGTGAGAGCAGAGAGAGGAGAGAAAGCGATGACATAGTAGTTTCTTACTTTTACAAGAAATTTAATACGTGTCTGCACAAATCTGGACTGAGACTGACTCATTTGGCAGGAAGAACAAGTTCACATGCCAGAGAACAGAATGGGGTGAGATCTCAAGAAGAAGGAGAGAGTGGGAAGACTGTTTATAATTTTAAAATATGAATAGAGACATTTTATTAAAATTATTTTCCATCTCTTAGTCAGGTTGAATTTTTTCTTGACCTCCACAGAACTTGTTTCATACTATCTAGAGCATTTCCTCCCTCCTGATTCCCACAGTCATTCAGCCACCAAGTCCAATCTATCCCGGCTTCTCCACATCTTGCGCTTTTATTTCCTCCTTTTCTAGCCCCACTTGTGCTCACTTGATTTTTGACTGTTGCTATAGTCTTATTCTTGATTGCCTCTGAATTACTCACCCCTGAAAACTCATCCCAAGCATCTTCTCCTGCTCAGTAAGAGTTAGCTATTTCTCTCTTTGTGCTATCACTGAACCTTGTTGTAGCCCAGATGTATTCTAATAGACAATTTACACGCTTTTCTCCCTTACTTGATGGAGGCTGGGAGCTTCCTGAGGAATGGGGATTGTATCCTCCCTATTTTTGTATTTCTAATGCCTAACAGCATTGGGCAAACTAAGTGCTTTATAAATACTAGGTCAATGAGTGAAAAAATGAACAAATGAATGGGTCAATAAATTAAGGAGTCCACTCAGTTCAATGATGAAATAATGAATGAACTACTTATTATCAATACCAGCAAACATTTCTTCCTGAGACTGATTTTTCAGGAAGCTCCCAGCCTCAGTTAAGTGAGGCTTAATGAAAGGCAGCCCAATTCATAATTGCCAGGTCATGGAAGAAGCCCAAGTGCCCATCAATCCATGAATGGATCAACAAACTGTGGTATATGTACACCATGGAATACTATGCAGCCAT
>NW_003852616.1:842987-847881 GCF_000181295.1 Otolemur garnettii
GAGTAGAATATGAATGTTTTGACATAATAACTAAGAAAGTTACATGAAGGCTATGTTAACCAGTTTGATGGAAATGTCATGGATTGTGTGTGAAAACACCGCACTGTACCCCCAAAGTGCATCAATGTACACAGTTACCATTCAATAAAAAAAAAGGAGGGAAGGAAAAAAAAAAGAATGGGAATAGAATATTTACTACAATGGACGATTATCTCCTTTAAGATGACGTTTTATAAGCTATATTTGTTTTTTAAGCTAGCATTTATTATTATGCCTCATAGCTCCATCTAGCGAAGGAAACTGGTAATACAATAATTAAGATGCCTGTGCATGCATACAAAAAGCAGAGCTGTGAAAAAATTATTTATAAAAAATTAATCTTCCTTCTTCAAGGTTCAGAAAACTTCAGTTGTTTTCACTTAGTGCTTTCCTAGTTCAGCCAGCTCCTTCTTGCCAAAATATCCATTTCTAAATATCCGGACAATGTCATGTTACTGGAAAATACATGGATATATAAAAAGCACGATCAGCTTGTCTTTTACCACTTTAAATCAAAGAGCCATTGATATGTGGTAACAAATATTATTTAGAGATTTTATATAATAGCATTATTGTTAACTATGCAAGCAATTTTAGCAATTTAGTTTAACAAATATTTATCAAGTAGTTTTTAGTGATCATGATGGGCTTCAAGGTTAAGTATTTCACCATGCTACCCATTTTTATAAAGCTTAAAAATAAATACAGCAAAGTAATATATTTTTATATGTATGTATATCTATACGTCTCTCTCACTCTTTCTTCTCTTCCTTCCCTCCCCTCACTTTCTTTCTCTCTCCAGTAAAGAAAATCTCAGGGATTAGGAAAGAATCTTCCAGAAGAGTGATCACCTCTGTGGTGAGGCAAAGGAACTGGCCACTAGTAGTCCAGTATTTTCCTCAGGTTTAGAAATGTTTTCATTCTATGTGAAGTCATAGATTTATGGATACTATTGTATTGTTATACTTCATAACTTAGAGTTCATCCTACTTTTGAGAATATCTCCTATAGAAACAAAGTATCAGTATTTAAGGATATGTGTAAAAAGAGAAGGAAAAATAAAATAAGGAAATGAATATAGCTACTACGTAAGCTGCATGTATCTTCTACTTATATATTCTCGCCTAAGGGTTATATAGAGAGGATGCCAAATATATAATACACGTTTTAAGGAAAAACTGTATTAAAATCATAATACTCAAGTCACATTCGACTTCAGCACTGGCAAGAGGTACCCACATGTGACTTGTATTCATCTTTTGTTATTAGTGTATATCAAGTATCACAATTTTAATACAGTTTTTTCCTTTCTTAAAATGTTTTTGTCACTCTCTGTATATTGGTTCTTTTATAAATGGCAAATTTAATGATAATATTATGAGTAGTATGTGATATGCTTCAGTAAAAATGATTTATGTTTTAAAACTTTTTAAAAACTTTAAGCAATATTATAACTTAAACACAGTATTCAGTATAAAGAAATACATAGCCTAAATATAATAAGGTATATTATCTGATGGAAGAATATTCTTATCAGTGAAAGCCTGTAAAATCTACAACAGTTATGATAATACAGAGAACAGGGAACAGATAAATGAGTAAGCCAGAATCACCTTAAAGCATTATCTCTCCACAAGATTTGACTTCAACCCAAATTGGACAACTGAGATATATCAGGACAAAGGATAACAATGGAAAATATCTGGGTTTATCCTGGAAAATGATATGTGACAATTATCATTTATTCTTTGGAGTCTATTATTACAGGAAATCAATTCATAAGCTTCTTAAAGATTTGCTTGATTTTTTAAAATACGCTTTCTGGATGGCTTCTTTCAACCATTTTAGTGTCATCTTGTCCCACATGTCTGATAAGCAAGAAAATTGACTCAGGTTGACATCCTCCCTACCAGGGGCACAGAGAAATTGAATTATCTATGGATGTTTCTAAATACCAGCCTTTAAATGGTAACTGATCTACAAAGCAAGTATTTCCAAACTGCCATGTCACATTTCTTTTTAAAAAACATTTATTTATTTACTTACTTATTTTTTAATTGCTTGGAATTCATTGAGGGTACAAAGAATTGGCTTACACTGACTGCATTTGTTAGATTAAATTCCTCTCATACTTCTGTCCCACCCCCAAGAGGTGTGCCATACACCATGACCCCCATTCCCCTCACTCCCCTCTCAATCCCCAAACCCACCCCTTGTAATAACTCATCTACTGCCTTCAGATTAGAATTTGTACACTGGATTCTTGTTTCTCCATTCTTGTGCTACTTTACTGGGAAGAATGTGTTCCATCTCTATCTAGGGTAATACAAAAGATGTAAAGTCTCCATCTTTTTAAATGGCTGAAGAGTATTCCATAGTATACATATACCACAGCTTGTTAATCCATTCCTGGGTTGGTGGGCATTTAGGTTGCTTCCACATTTTGGTGATTGTAAATTGAGCTTCCATAAACAGTCAAGTGCAAATGTCCTTATGATAAAAGGGTTTTTTTTCTTCTGGGTAGATGCCTAGTAATGGGATAGCAAGATCAAATGGGAGAAATAACTTGAGTTCTTTAAGGATTCTCCATACTTCTTTCCAAAAAGGTTTTATTAGTTTGCAGTCCCACCAGCAGTGTAAAAGTGTTCCCTTCTCTCCATATCCATGACAGCATCTGGAGCTTTGAGACTTTGTAATGTGGGCTATTCTCACTAGGGTTAGGTGTTATCTCAGGCTAGTTTTGATTTGCATTTCTCTGATGATTAGAGATGATGAGCATTTTTTCATATGGCTGTTCACCTTTCATCTCTCTTCTTTAGAAAAGGTTCTATTCATCTCTTTTACCCAGTGATAAATGGGATTGTTGGGTCTTTTTATGTTGATTAATTTGAGTTCTCTATAGATCCCAGTTATCAAGCTTTTGTCTAATTCATAATATAGCAAATAACTTTTCCCATTCAGAAGGTATCTATTGGCTTTGGTTGTTATTTCCTTAGCTGTACAGAAGCTCTTCAGTTTAATTAAGTCCCATTTGTTTATTTTTGTTGTTTTTGCAATTGTCATGGAAGTCTTCTTCGTAAAATCTTTCCCCAGGCTGATATCTTCAAGTGTTTCTCCCACACTTTCTTCAAAGATTTTTATTTTTTCATGCCTTAGATTTAAATCTTTTATCCATCTTGAATCAATTGTTGTAAGTGATGAGAGCTGCAGGTCCAGTAACAGCCCTTTACATGTGGTTATTCAGATCTCCCAACACCATTTATTGAATAGGGATCCTTTTCCCCACTGTACGTTCTTATTTGGTTTATCACAGATCAGGTGGCTGTAAGATGTTAGTTTCATCTTATGGTTTTCTATTCAGTTCCAGATGTGTTTGCCTCTATTTTTGTGCCAATACCATGCTGTTTTGGTTGCTATGACCTTGTAGTATAGCCTAAAATCTGGTAGGGAGATAGCCCTGTCATTGTTTTTATTAGTAAGAATTGCCTTGGCTATATGGGGATTTTTTTCCTGGTTCCGTACAAAATGAAGAATTATTTTTTCCAATTCTTGATGGTATGATGATGGTATTTTAATGGGGATTGCATTGAATCTGTAGATTGCATTGGGTAGTATAGACATTTTCAGAATGTTGATTCTTCCCAGCCATGAGCATGGTATATTCTTCCATTTGTTTTATATTATCTACTATTTCTTTTCTTAGGGTTTCATAATTTTCTTTGTAGATGTCCTACACCTCTTTTGTTAGGTATATTCCTAGGTATTTCTTTTTCTTTTTCTTTTCTTTCTTTCTTTCTTTTTGAGGCTATTGTGAAGAGAATTGTGTCTTTGATTAGCTTCTCATCTTGGCTGTTATTGATGCAAAGGCTACTGATTTGTGGACATTGATTTTTATGTCCTTAGACATTACTGTATTTTTTGATCACTTCCAGGAGTCTTGTAGTTGAATCTTTAGGGTTCTCTAAGTAAAGGATTATATTGTTGGCAAAGGGTGAGTGTTTGACCTCCTTTGCCCCCATTTTGATGCCCTTTATTTCCTTCTCTTGCCTGACTGTATTGTCAAGAACTTCCAGCACTCTACTGAATAGTAGTGGTAATAGAATAAAATCTTGTCTGCTTCCAATTCTAAGTGGAAAAGCTTTTAGTTTTATTCCATTCAGTAAAATATTAGCTGTGGGTTTGTCATAGATAGCTTTATTCAGTTTAAGAAATGTTTATGCCTATATTCTTAAGTGTTCTAATTAGCAAAGGATGCTGAATTTTATCAAATGCTTTTTCTGCATCTATTGAGAGGACCATATGGTTTTGTCTTTGTTTCTGCTGATATGGTGAATTACATTTATGGATTTGCATATGTTAAAATAGCCTTGCATCCCTGGAATGAAACCTACTTGATTGTGATGAATGACTTTTTAAATCTGTAGCTGTAATCTATTGGCTAGGATTTTGTTGAGAATTTTTGCCTCTATAGTCACTAGTGAGATTGGTCTGATATTCTCCTTTTTAGTTGGGTCTTTTCCTGATTTTGGTATCAGGGTGATATTTGCTTCATAGAATCTGTTGGGAAAGAGTCCTTCCTTCTCAGTTTTTTGGAATAATTTCTGCAGTATAGGTATAAGCGCTTTTTTGACGGTTTAATAGAATGCTGGTGTGAAGGCATCTTACCCAGAGCTTTGTTTTTGTTGTTGTTGTTGGGAAATTTTTTATTGTTTCTTCAATCTCAGTACTTGAAATTGGCCTATTCAAGAGATCTATTTCTTCTTGGTTGAGTCTAGGGAGAGGGCATGATTCCAGGTTTTGATCCATTTCCACATTGTCAAATTTCTGGGCACAGAGTTTCTTTTTTTTTTTTTTT
>NW_003852616.1:848124-875266 GCF_000181295.1 Otolemur garnettii
GAGCCGCACAGAGTTTCTTGTACTCAGAGATGATGTCTTGTATCTGTGTGGCATCTGTTGTTATTTCCCCTTTATCATTTGTGATTAAGGTTATTAGAGAGTTTACTTTTCTGTTTCTTGTTAATCTGGCCAGTAGTTTATTGACTTTATTTATTTTTTCAAAAAACCAACATTTGTTTCATTAATTTTTTGGTTGATTCTTTTGTTTTCACTTTCATTGATCTCTGATTTAATTTCACTTATTTCTTTTCTTCTGCTGTATTTGGTATTAGATTGTTCTTCTTTTTCCAATTCCATAAGATGGTTCCCTAGTTTATTGATGCTCTCTCTTTCTGTTTTTTGAATGAGATAAATATCCCTCTTAAGACTGCTTTTTGTGTATTCCACAGGTTCTGGTAACTTGTGTCTTCATTGTTGTTATGTTTGAGGAATTTAACTGTTTCTTCTTTTATCTCTTCCTGAACCCAGCTATCATTCAGCATAAGGTTATTTAATTTCCACGTCTTTGTGTGGGGATAAATGTTTTTGTTGGAGTTGAGTTCCACCTTTATTGCCTTGTGTTCTGAGAAGATACAAGGTATAATTGCTATTATTTTAATTTTGCTGAGGTTTGATTTGTATCTGAGGATGTGGTCTATTATGGAGTATGTACCATGGGTGGATGAGAAAAATGTATATTCCTTATCTTTAGGATGGTGTGTTCTGTATATGTCTATTAATCCCTTTTGTTCTAGGGTCACATATAAGGCCCTTGTATCTTTGTTTAATTTCTGTTTAGAGGACCTGTCCATTTCTGTCAGAGAAGTGTTAAAGTCCCCTACCATTATGGTGTTATGGGATATCATGTTGTTCAGACCCATCAGCATCTGTTTCATAAATGTGGGAGCATTTATGTTGGGTGCATAGATATTTAAAATTGAAATTCTTCTTGTATTGTTCCTTTGACCATATAAAGTGTCCATCTTTGTCTTTCTTAACTTCAGTTGCTTTAAATCCACTTGGATCTGAAAATACGATTGCAACCCCTTCTTTCTTCTGATTTCCATTTGCTTAAAATACTGTTTTCCATCCCTTCATCTTGAGTCTTGATTTGTCCTTCAAGGCTGGGTGTGTCTCCTGGAGACAGCATATGGATGGCTTGTGATTTTTTTATCCTAACAGCCAGCCTGTGCCTCTTCAGTGGTGGATTCAGTCTATTGACATTTATTGAGAAAATTGATAAATGTGGTGAAGTTCTATTCATCTTATTTTGTGAAAGTCCATTGTGTTATTTTATCCTTTGCGCTGTTGTGGAAGGTAAATTTTGACCTTTAGCTTCTGCTTCTGAGTGTTTACTTTTATGGTGGTCCATTGTGGTGGTCAGTGCTTAGAATAGGTCTAAGTATTTCCTGTATAGCTGGTCTTGGTGTGGCAAATTTCCTCAGTGCTTGTATATCCACGAAAGATTTGATGTCTCCATCGATTTTGAAGTTTAGTTTAGCGGGATACAGAATTCCGGGCTGAAAATTGTTTTGTTTAAGAATGTTGAAGGTGGATGGTCATGCTCTTATGGCTTGGAAGGTTAAAGTTGAAAAGTGTGCTGTCCTCCTAATGGTTCTGCCTCTGTAGTTCAGTTGGTGCTTACTCCTGGCTGCTTGCAGAATTTTTTCTTTCATCTTGACTTTGGACAGGTTCATTATAATGTGTCTTGGAGAGGCTCTGTTAGAGTCGAAATCACCTGGGATTCAATATCCATCTGAAAGGAGTGTGTCTGGTCTTCAGGCAAACTTCTGAAATTTTCTTTTATGAGAGTCTCCATTAGGGCTTCCATTCCTTTGAGACAATCTTCTTTTCCTTTAGGAATCCCTATTATTTATATGTTTGAGTGCTTCATGCAGTCTCATTGTTCTCTAAGCACCTGCTCTGCTTTCTCTCTCTTCTTTTCTGCCTCTTTACCTACCTGGGTTAACTTGAAAACTTTCTCCTCTAGCTCTGAGGTTCTTTCTTCTCCATGGTCTAACCTATTTTTGATACTTTCTACTGCATCTTTATATTCCCTGATTGCCTCCTTCACTTTCTTAAGCTCTGCCATATCCTCTGTATATTCTACATATCTGTCAACTGACTTTTGGTTCTGGATCTCCATATTCTCTTCCATTAATTTTATTGTGTTTCTCATCCACTTTTTAAATTACCTTCCTGTCAAGTCCATTCTTTATAGGTGGAGGCTTCTTCAGTAGCTGCCTCATGGTCCCTTGGGGGAGTTGTTCCGGTTTGGATTTTCATGTTGCCCCAATTTTTCTGTTGGTTCCTCCTCATGTATTCTTTCTACTTGTTTATCTCCTTGTCCTCCTTTTTCCTTCTTCCTTCCTCTTTTGCTTCAAATTGCCTTTTCTCAGAGCTTAGGTAATATGGAAGAGAAAGGTAAAGCACAAGCAGGGAGATACTAGAGGCAAATAAACTAAGAAGAAATGGAGGGAAAGAGAAAAAGAAAATGACAAAAAGAGGAATGAAAGAAAAGAATTGAAGAATAGGAGAGAATTAGGACAGGAAGAGAGAATGAGAATGATAAATGAAATGGTATTGCTTGGCATGGTGTTAAGGCCACTCCTGCAATTCAAGGATTTTGAGGGGCTCTGCTAAGAGGATTCTTTGAAATCAGTAGCTCCTTACCATCCTCAGCATAGTCAAACTCTTCTTCATGACCAAAAATACAGGAGTCCTTGCTCTTGATGAAAGTATGAAGTTAAGAATAAAAGCAAACAAACAAATCAGCAAAAACACAACACAACAAAGCCCAAAAAGCTCAAATAGCCAAAATTTCAGCAACCTCAGGACTATAGAAAAGAAGAGGAAAAAAAAGAATAAGGAAAGAAAAAAATAAATAAAAATTTAAAAATACTAAAAAAAAATTCTATATAGCAGAGAGGACCAACTTTAATAGGGATATATGGGTGAGGTCACCAGGACACCAAGTGGTGCTGTGATTTTTTTGGATCAGAGAACATAGCTGGCAACCCCTATGGTCCTTATTCCTAACTTAGTTGCCTTCAGTGATTTCCTCATTGTTTTCTCAGCATTCATACCCTGCTGGATTGTGATCTTAAAAGCTCTCCAGAGTCCTTCAGGAGCAGATCTCACGGTGACCCCTGACAATATTTCCTATGGGTTATGGGAGTCCTTCAGCCTGTCCCAAGAATGAAGTGCTGATGCTGGCAGGCAGAACTAAGACAGCTGTGCTTTAAGCCCTTGGTAAGACCATCTCGCAACCTTACCATAGGGGCAACCCCCTGGCTGCTGAGATCTTTCTAGTATGGCTGACTCATCAGCCACCAAATTGATAGCAATTCCCTTCCAACAAGTAATCAAATCTGGTTGCTGATACTGTTCGTGTCTCTCCATTCTTCCAAGCTTTCCACTCAATGTGTAGCTTCCACCACAAACCAAAAACTCTGGAAATGCTTCCTCCTGTCCTGGACCTCCTTGGAGGGGGAAACCAATCCCAGAAGGTCACAATTACTTTGAATCAGATTTCCATCACTCTGGATCCTATGCTGTATCCAGCTCACCACCTCTTCGCTGTGCTTTCTGAGCTATGACTCTGGACAAGGTCCCCATGCCAGGTATGGCTATGTTTTCTCTTTTTCCCCACTGGTACTAGGAGCCATGTCATGTTTCTAACTCTTCATTCTGCATTTTACCACATCCTACAATGTCAGACTCATGGAAAACAGCAGGACACAACAGGATCAGATGCCTTAAAATTGAATGAAAGTCACCATTCAGCCTGTGTGTCCATTTTATCCCATCCATAAGGAAACATATAAGGGCAAAGAATGAAAGATAATTTTGAATCATTCTTATATTCTATGCTTCCTTGAACACTTATATTAAATGATCTCCTTTTTCTGTAAAAAAAAAAAAAAAGGAATATTGAATACAAGGAGAGAAAGATGAGTGATAACACTTTTATATGGGGATTTAAAAGAGTCAAAGTTTACAATGATTTTAGCTGTGTAAGAACACAATATTCTATTTTCTTCTACCTATATGTTTATTGTGAGAATTGGTTATTGTCCCCCTAGTAATATTTTATATAAAGAATGAGTGTTCCAAACTCAGTGCGAATAGTGTTATTCAATATTTTGGGTTTGTTCTGCATTAATAGGTAACACAAATAAATAACAATACTAGTATTGTTGTATGTCTAATATTTGCAGCTAAAAGGAGAACTGCATGATTCAGCAAATTATAAAAGAATAAATTTTATTTCCATATACTTGCAAAACACAATTGAGAAATGAAATGAAGAAAATCATTTTCAATGTTACCAAATACATAGACCTACTTGTGAAAAAACTAAAACTATAATAAATGAAGAGACATGCCATGTTTCTGAGTTGGAAGACTTAAGTTTGGTGGTCTCCTCAATTTGATCCATAGATTGAACAAAATCCCAGCTAAGTAATTTTGTAGATTTTAAAATTAATATGGAAATGCAAAGAACCAAGAATAGCCAAATCAATCTCAGAAATGAAAAAAAAAGGCTAGAGGATTATATTATTATTTGATTTACAACGTACCATAGAGCTGGAGTAATTAAGATAATCAACTATCCTGTTAGGAACATTTTTAGACATACTTTCTCCTTAATCACCTCCTACCCCACTATAGCCAAAAAGAATAAACTGTCCTTTGTTTGGATTCTTACAGAAGTGAACCCTCAGACCGGATTTAAAATACCACCAGAGAAGTGGAAAAGTGAGACAGGGAGGGGAAAGCAACAGATACAGAGTGTATTATGAAGCATGTTATCACTTTTGCTATCTGGAACTTATTTCGAGTGGAGAGCTCTGACAGCAGGTGTAGAATGTAGACCATGGGCTTCAGAGTTATCCTATCTGAAGGTCAAAGGAGCTGGGATAAATCACAGCTTATCAGTCACTGGCCAAGATCTCTAGTCAGGGCTTATTAATTTCCTCCCTTTCTGGCCTGTTCTGGGTGAAGAAGATTCTGGTGGCCAGGGAAACTCTCAAGTAAAATGTTTAAGATGCTAGTGTGCACAAAAATGGGAAGGTTTGAGGGAAAGTGGGTGGCCACCAGAAGCTTCTGCCAAAAAAACCAAGTGTGGGCAGGAATGTGAGCAATGAAAACTCTCAGACATTGGCACAATCACTGTGGAAGAACCATTTGGTTACTTATGCTAAACACATTCCTACCCTATGGCTCAAGTAATTCCTCTCCTAGCTCTATATCCGATAGAAATATGAACATAAGTTCATCAAACACGTAAAAATGTTCACAAAAGCACTATTCATAATAGCAAAAAGTTGAAAATTCCCCATTAATTATTCCTTAGCAGTAGAACAAATAAATAAAATGTACTATATTTATACAGTGGGATACATTACAGAAATGAGACTGAACCAAAGACTGAATCTCATAAACATAATGTTGAGCGAAAGAAGCCAGATAGGAGTAGATACTGAATAATTCAACTCACATAAATTTCAAAACTGGCAATAGGAATTATCCCATTAGAAGTCAGGATTAAATCTCTGCCCTCAAAGGTGTAGAGACTGGGAAAAGGCTTCTAGGTACTTGTAACATTTTGCTTCTCAGTCTGTTTGTCAGTGCTGAGTGCATAGTGTACTGTGTATTCACACTGTGAGTGCTTGTTACTTGTGATTTGTGCATTTTAAGGTATAAATATAACCAAAAGTTTATACTTTAAAGAAGTTAACACTGGCCTTTATCACTTTCCCTTCTACGTCATAAAAAAATTCACAAGTTCCAGTGTAGTACTGACACGCACTTAAATAGACTGATAAATGAAAGAGAACAGTGACTATAAACAGATCCTAACACATGTGGCAGTTTATACTACAATAAAGGTAGCTTTTCAAATTATTGAGAAATAGATAATTTAATAAATGACATTAGGATAAATGAATAACCATTTGGAACAAAAATTGGTTTAGCTATTTATTTATTTATTTATTTATTTTTGAGACAGTGCCTCACTGTGTTGCCTCGGCTGGAATGCAGTGGCATGATCATAACTCACTGCAGTTTTGAACTCCTGGACTCAAGTGATCCTCCCTGCCTCAGCCTCCTGAATAGCTGGGACTACTGGTGTGCACCAACTTGGCCAGTTAAATTTAAAAAATTTTTTGTAGAGGTGGGGTTTCTCCAGCCTGATCTCAAACTCTGGGCCTTATGCAATTCTCCTGCCTCATCTTCCCAAAGTTCTGGACATTATAGGTGTAAGCCACCACATCTGGTTAGCTCTATTTTATATTTTATCCCACGATTTCTGTTGGATCAAAGATTTAAATTTAAAAAAATAAAATAATAAAATTAGTCAAAGAAACATTGAGAGAATATTTTCATATCTTCAAAAGCTTTTCCCTTCGCAATAAAAGATTGGGGAATTAACTTGCATAAACTGTGAAAAATGTTTGGCAAAATCCAAAATAAATAAAAAGGCAAACAAGGTGGGAACATATTTCCAATTCACAATGCATAGAAGTGGCTAATGCCACTGCATAAAAAACTCTTTATGCTCACCCTGACTCATGATGAATGAAGTAAAAATGAATGCTACAAAGATATTATTTATATAGTATTGGAAACCACTGAGGATAATAAAAATGGTTTAAAATACACTGAATTGGCAAGAGTGTGGGGAAGCAGGTACTCTCTTACACTGCTAGGGAGTTAAAGTTGGTGAAATCTTTAAAGAAAACAGTTTATGAAAGAAGTTAACACTGGCCTTTATCTATTGATATCAGAGATGAATGTATCACTTACCATTTGAGCCAATAATTTTACTTTAGGAACATATCTTTGGAAATATATCTTACAAACACATTAGAACATAAGTAAAATCAAACACACACAAACACACACACTTCTTAATTTCAGGCTTATTTGGAATAGCAAAAAAATTGGAGAAACCTCATACCCCAGCATTTATCACTATGAAACTGTTTAATAAAATGCAGCCATCAAAAAGAATGAAAAAATAGGTTTTATTTATTTATTTATTTTTATTTTTTTGAGACAGAGTCTCACTGTGTCACTCTCAATAGAGTGCTATGGCATCACAGCTCACAGCAACCTCAAACTCTTGGGCTTAAGAAAATAGGTTTTTTTTTTTAATTAAAAAAATTTTTTTACAGATACGGAGACACTTCAAGTGAGAAAAGCCAGGTAAAGAAAGGGTAGAATATTAGATAGATTCTATTATTTATATTTTTAATCAGTAAAAAATGACATGGTTTATAGGATAAAAATAAATATAATTGAAAAATAAAACTATAAATCTAACTCATAAAATATAAGTGAATAGTAAAGGGTTGACTCATCAGATGCCGGATTGCTCATTCCAAATAAAAGACTGGTCCTTGACCAGCTATCAGCCCTCGAAATATTCTGCTTAGTAAGAGTCTTTTTGTATACCTGTGGCCTTGGGCCATGCCAGATAATTTATGGTAATAATATGATTTATGGTCTTTAATAGGGCCTTGGTCATACTGTATCATACTGTATCAGTTTCACCTAGAAGAGACGAAAGGGATTGGAGACTGAGTAGTTAGGGTCAGTCTTGTGGGGGCACCTCTGTGTCTGAACTTGAACACAAGGGCTTGAATGAACTTCCCTGGTAGATTAAAACTTGTTTCTGTTGCCACATAGCATTGCTGGGAGAGCTGAGTTTTGTCCGTACAACTCTATAGGGAGATAACAACTGAAAGCTGTGCCCAGTTCCTCCTGACCTTTGTCCTATATGTCTTTTCTTTTTTCTGATTTTATTCTATACCCATTCATTGTAATAAACCATGACCCTGAATATAACAGCTTTTCTAAGTTCTCTGAGTCCTGATTACTGAATTTGAAAATGGCCTTGGTTTCCTCTAGCACAATAGATAGAGTAGTAATTACAGGGTAATTTATTTCTCTGGATACTGGCATTAGAAAGGAATAAAGTCTATTTAATGAGCTAAGTATGGATGATTAAGATGATAGAGAAAGGACAATGGAATACACTGAAAGAAAATAGAAGGAAATAATAACAACTAAAGCAGGAATTAACAAACAAAAGTCCACAAAGATATAGCAGAGAGGATCCATAAAAGCAAAGTTCATTTCTTTGGAGGAAGAAAACCAATAAAATAGAGGACTTCTGACATAACTGAGAGACAGAGGGAAAGGGAAAGGGAAAGGGAAAATAGCAATACCTATGTTAGGAACAAAGGGAGGACAGCTGGGAAGAGACTACTGAAGGCAAGTTTAGTCAATAAACTTGAGAATGTAGATGACAGTGATAATTTTCTGGAAAAATATTTCTTACTCAGTTGACTCAAGACGAAATAGAAAACCTGATAGACCTATAACCATAATGAAAATTAAATGAATGACTAAAAATTTATTTATTAAAAAATCCAAAAGGCCTATGAGTTCAAGAAACAAAAATCTTATACAACAACCTTGTACTATGTACAAACTATTTTATGCAGGAAAGATAGCTTTCATGTTCCCAATTTTTTTCGATGCTAGGATAATCTTAAAACTAGAAAAAATAGTGCAAGAAATGAGAATTATAGACTAATACATAGCTCAAAAATCCCAAATAAAACACTAGCAAACTGAATCCAGCATCTCTAAAACCCAATCAGCTAAACAAATATCAGCAGTTTATACCAGGAGTGTCTGTTTTGCCAATATTAACTAATTTAATCCTGATAAACCATTTTAATATTGGTATTATTATTAGGATTATTATAATCATTATTTTACAGATGAGGAAACTAAAGCATAGAAAGTTTAAATAATTTGCATAGGATCACATCTGGTTAGTGTCAGGGCTTGGACTTAAATATAAACTGTCTGAATCTTACCTCAGGTTGTTTATTATCACAGTATGCTGCCTCTTGAGGATGATCTAGTTAATATGAGAGTGTAACATGTCTTCTGAATGCTGAATCAATGTACAAAAAAGCGTGTTTCATTCTTATATATCAGCAACAACCATCCACAAAGCAATTTCAGATAAGATAATTTTTAAAGTAACAATACAATCTTTGTGGAGTCACAAAGATGTCAATTCTTTTCAAAATTAATTCATGAACTTGATGTGATTTCAATAAAAATTTCAAGACCTTTTTACAGTATTGGACAAGCTGATCTTACAATTCATAAGAAGGAACATAACCAGGCATGGTGGCTCACACCTGTAATTCCAGCACTCTGGAAGACCGGAGGCCAGTGGATCGTGTCAGTGCACAAGTTCAAGACCAGCCTGAGCAAGAGTGAGACCCCCATCTCTAAAATATAGCCAGGTGTTGTGGTGGGCACCTGTAGTCCCAGCTACTTGAGAGGCTGAGGCAAAGGATCTCTTGAGCCCAAGAGTTTGAGGTTGCTGTGAGCTATGACATCATGGCACTCTACCAGGTACAAGAAAGTGAGACTCTGTAAAAAAAAAAAAAAAGAAGAAAGAACATAGATTTTAAAACACCAAATTGGGAGACAAATTCTACCAAATTTAAATAATTACTGAAAAGTTAAGTTAAGCAGTGTAGTATTGGTGCAGAGATAGATGAGTTAGTTAATAAAATGAATCAGGGAGCCTAGACAGTGCCCACCAAAATATGAAAATATACATAGTATATAGCAGATATGGCATCAGAATTCACTGGTGAAAGACTGGAGAATTCTAATGCAGGATATTGGAATTTTTGTTTATTCATACTACGACATAAAAAAAAAATGCAGTATTTGGTCTTTGTCCTCAGTTCCTAACACATAGCTCCTAAAACCCTTAGAGTCTTCAAAGTAGTGAGATTGTGTTACTCACCAATGGCCATTGGTGGTCATTAACAATGAGAACCCAACTTGAGTCTGCAAGCTTAGGGCATGGTCCCAGGCAACGGGTCTCTTTGTTTGAAGCTTGTCATCTAAAACTTCCACTTCACTGGAAGTCAGGGCCTAAATTAGCCTGTCACTTGCCTTGGGTTACCAGAACAAGTTTCAGTTTTCTAGGGGAAGCCAAGTAGCAATTCAGGGACTGGTGGCCACTGTCTAAAAACTCAGGATGTGTTCTTTCTCTTGGGACCTTGGATGGGCAAATTACCATGCAAGTTTAAGGAGAGGCCATAGCAATGATTCAGCGTGGGAGGAAGTTTGAGTTAGCAAGAAGTGGAGGGATAATTTCCCTTCTGAGAGCTAGCTCAGAAGCAGAAGACAGGGATGGAGAACCTCCTAGGTACTGTGAGGAATAATTTGGATGTAAGTGATAGAGAATACAATTCAACTGGCCTGAACACAAAAAGGAATATATTGACTCATGCAAATGAAAATTCTGGATATTGACTGGGTTAGGCAGTGGCATAAAGCTCCACCGGCATCATCAGGATTCAGTATCTCTCCATTTCTTGGCTCTTGTCTTCTGTGCTGGCTTCATTGTCAGGCTTTATATGGTATAAGACAATTGTCAGAAAGTCAGGACAATATTCTACCAGGTTCAATTGCTGGTGAAAACATGTTACTTCACTCACAAGAGTCCTTGCAAATGTCTCATTGTGCCATACCAGCTCCGGTTGAATTAGAGGAATGGAAGATTCCCTTCACTAGCCCCTTGTCACATATACACCCTGTAGCAGTGTAGTTGGAAAGATTATAGTATTTACTCATAGACTAAGACTGAAGAATGAATATAATTCTTGGGGACAAAAGACATACTATTTCTAGAAGGGAAAAAGATGCTGGATGTCAAAATAAAAATACATGCCCACTCATGCTTCTCTCATGGTCTCATTCATGTCTTCTGTTCCAGAGCCATTCTATTGTTTGTTCAGGTTCTCAAGCTCAGATTGAAGTGTAAATGCAAATTCTGTGGAGGTCCTGCAGGGTGGGAGTGGAGGATCCCCCTGGGAGGGGGTTTGGAGGGAAGACACCTGTCAGGATGTGTCACATGGCAGGGATCTTAAAGAGAATGAAAATGTCTCAGATATTCCAAAACCCAATAACCTAGGCTTGTAAATTAATTGACCTTCTCATCATATAGCCCAACTCTATTCTAACTCAGTTACAGATACTCCCAGGCCTTATTACCCAGAACACCTCTGTCTGTCTGCCATTCCACTTCTTAATCTCAATCCTTAGTCCTTCCAGCTGATCTCAGTCTTCAACCTATCAATCTTCCCACTTATGTCCTGCCCATCAGCAAGTAGCTTCTTCATTTTCTCCCTCTCTGTAGCTTTGGTGGCCTGTCATTTAACTGACATTTAAATACCTCTGCCCCATTGCTTTTTCATCATTTCTGTCAGGCAAAATATCAACTCTTTCTCTTCCGGAACTTAGGAAAGGGCACAGCCTCATTAAATTGAATCTCACTCATGAGCATACTGATGCTACCATAAACTAACTTTTGGTCACAACTAATGGTCACCTCCATGACCATGTGCAAGACCCTTTTAAATTTACTTCATTTATTCCAAATGTATTAATAGGACGTGCCTGCCATGTGTTAGGCACTGTACTTAAGACCAAGAAAGCTTCCAGAGGTGGAGCTTAAGTGAAAGTCTTAGTCAACCTTCTCTTAGATCCTACTGGAGACTATTTCAAACCTTCTCCACTATCCTCAAACATTTTTGCTCCCTCAACAGATAGGCTAGAGTGCTACTTCACAGTAAAACTAGAATCCACCACATGGGAACTTTTGGTCATCCAACATTCAACGAGACCTGCATCCTCCCTTCTTTCCTGCCTCTAAGAGATCTTCCTTCTCCCTTCCCTTCATTTCTTCCAGCAGTTTTTACATACTTTTAAGTATGACTTAAAGCTTGTGATCTGTCTTCTCGAAGGCCAGGGATCCTGCCCATCCTGCTCACTGCTCTCTCCCCCGCTGAGCCGGCCACGGCTAATCAATGACCTTGGGTGAGAATGAACTCAGGCAGCTCACGGGAGCTCAGGGAGGAGGCCCCGCCCAGCGTGCTCTGGGGGCGGGGCCAACGCTGGGGCGGCGCCTGACGCGAGCCCTCCTCAGGCTTCCGGGTGACGGTTTCTGAGGATTTCGCTTGAGGAAACCCAATTCCACCGCCAACGCTGGAGACGCATCCGGGCAGATGTGGGTCAGGCGGGACTTCTGGATGCCCGAGGGACCTTTCAGCCTGCACGGGGGTGTGAGAAGCTTTCTCTGCTGCCCTTCAATCGTGGGGGTGGGGGCGCAAGGCCCAGGGGCGGCCTCGGAGCCCTCGGGGCCCTTATGCCTCCTCAAAGGATGCTCAGAGGCCTGTGCGGGAACTGAGACCCCGAGGGTTGGAACTCCTGCTGCAAATCCATGGACACAGAGATAACAAGATAGTGATAATATGACCACTTGCTTTTGATCCTTCCATAGGTACAGGTACCGGCTGTGGGAACTTGGGCGAGTAACAGAGCCTGAGGCCCAGATTGCCTCTGTTCCAGGGGCTCTATTAATACCTACCTAAAAGATGTGGGATGAGACATAGAACAAATGAGAAAGGCGAGTTAGCCAGCGCCGGAATTGGGAATCTGTGACTTTGTAGCAGTTGCTGCAGATCCTCAGGGAACAACTTTATGCTGCCCGAGAGCCTTTTATCCGAAGAACAGTAAGCCCTCGAGGCTCCAGCCCGTCCCCCCTCCCCCCACATTGAGGGATTAATATCCCAAATTCCCTCTCTTTGCAGGACCCACATCCAGAACGTGGAGGAGGCCCATAGTCCTGCTGGCACTTGCTTCCACAAGAGTTGAGCCGAGACATGAAGACCCCTTTTGTCTTCTGTGAGACAAGCAGGTAAAGCATGTGGGAACTGAGTTAAAGACCACAGATGAGGTCACTTGCCATGTCCTGTAGACTCCATGACTGCATCTCCCCAGGCCATGATGACACCTCCAGCAGGCAGGACTGGAGAGCAGGCTGGGGCTAGGGAAGAAAACCAGAGGTCACTGCCTTGAAAAACTCAAGTATAGATACCTCGTGCATTTGAGGGCCTACCATGTGTCGGACACAAAGTTAGACAGGGACCCTACCTGTATTCATCTCTCCTGGAGGGGAAAGGAAATGAGGGTTTTTATAAAAGTTTTATCAGAATTTATTTCAGATATTATTTGATTCGCCCTTTTAAAGGACACAGTTTAACGGATTTTAATTATATTTACAGCGTTGTGCAGCTATCACTTTATAAATATATCCTTACTTTCTGATTGTTTGACTTTCCATCACCCCCAAAAGAAATGCTATACTCATTACTAATCATTCCCTAATTCTCTTCCTCACCCTCCACCTGAAGCCAAGACAACCACTAATCTACTTTCTACCTCTGTGGATATTCTGATTTTGGACTTTCATATAAACAGAGTCCTACAATTTGTCATCATTTATGCATCTCTTCTTTCATGTAGCATGATGTTTTCAAGGTTCGTCCAACTTGTAGCAGAGGTCAGTACTTCATTCCCTTTAATTGCTGCATAATATTTCATTGTACTGATATACCAAATTTTAATTTTTTAAATTTTATATATTTATTGCTTTATTGAGACATAATTTTTGTACATATTTATGTGGTGTGTGTAAAATTTTGTTATATGCATAGAATATGTAATGATTAAATGAGGGTATTTAGGGTATCCATCACCTTGTGTATTTATCATTTCTATGTATTGGGAACATTTCAAGTTGTCTCTTGTAGCTATTCTGAAAGATACAGTACATCATTGTTAACTATACTCACCCCACTCCAGTGTCAAGCATTAGAACTTATTCCTTCTACCTAATCATATGTTCATATCCATTAACCAACCTTTCTTCATTCCTACTTCCCCAAATGCACCCTGCCCAGCCTTGGCACCTATCATTCTTCTATTTCCATAAGATCAAGTTTTTTGCTCTCCTATATGATTGAGTACATGTGGTTTTTACCTTTTTGAGCCTGGTCTACTTCACTTAACTTAATGACCTCCAGTTCCCTGCATGTTGCTGCAAATGACAGGATTTTATTTAATTTATTCATTTTTTTTTTTTTGAGACATAGTCTCACTATGTCTCCCTTGGTAGAATGCCATGGCATCACAGCTCACAGCAACCTCAAACTCTTAAGGCTTAAGCAATTCTCTTGCCTCAGCCTCCCAATTAGTTGGGACTACAGGTGCCCACCATAACACCTGGTTATTTTTTGGTTGCAGTTGTCATTGTCGCTAGGCTGGGATTGAACCCACCAGCTTCAATGGTGTATGTGGCCAGTGCCCTACTCACTGAGCTACAGGCACCAAGCCAGGGTTTTATTTTTTCATGGCCAAATTCCCTCCCTCCCTCCCTCCTTCCTTCCTTCCTTTCTTCGTACCTTCCTTCCTTCCTTCCTTCCTTCCTTCCTATGAGTCTCACTCTGTCACTCTGGGTAGAACGCTGTGGCATCACAGCCCAAGGCAAGCTCAAACTCTTGGGCTCAAGCAATCCTTTTGCTTCAGCCTCCAATGTAGCTGGGATTGCCGACTCCTGCCACAATGGTTGATTGTTTGTTTCCATTTTTAATAGAGATGGGGACTTGCTTTTGCTCAGGGTGGCCTCAAACTCCTGAGCTCAAGCAGTCCACCTGCCTCAACCTCCCAGATTACTAGGATTACAGCATGAGCCCCTGAAGCTAGCCCATATTTTCTTTATCCATTTGTCTGGGGGTGGACACTTAGGTTGATTCTATATTTTGCTGTTGTAAATAGTGCTGTAGTAAACATGGGGTGCAGGTATCCCTTTGATAAACAGATTTCCTTTTCTTCGTATAAGTATCCCATAGTGGGATTGCTGGATCATGTAGTAGTTTTATTTACTTATTTATTTATTTTCAGACAGAGTCTCAAGCTGTAGCCCTGAGTAGAGTGCTATGGCATCACAGCTCACAGCATCCTCCACCTCTTGGGCTTAAGCAATTCTCTTGCCTCTGCCTCCCAAGTACAGGCACTCACCACAAGGCCCAGCTATTTTTTGGTTGGAGGTGCCATTGTTGTTTGGCAGAACCCACCAGCTCTGGTGTATGTGGCTGGCACCCTAGCCACTGGAGTTATAGGTGCCAAGCCTATTTTTAGTTTTTGACAGATTTCCATAATGTTTTCCATAGTGGCAGTACTAATTTACATTTCTACCCTTACTGTAAAAGAGACCCTTTTTCTCCACATCCTCATTGCCTGTTTTTTTTTTCTGTCTTTTAAATAATAGATGTTCTAACTGAAATAAAATGATATTTTGATATCTCATTGTGGTTTGATTTGGGTTTCCCTGACTGTTAGTTATGTTGCACATTTTTTCATATGCCTGTTGGTTATTTGTGGTTTTATTTTTTTGAGAAATGACTTTTAATATGCAAAGTATAAGAAAGTTTCCCCATCCACTAACCTATTATGAAGAATTTTTTTTTGTGACAGGGTCTCCCTTTCTTGCCCCCAGTAAAGTTTTGTGGCATCATAGCTCACGGCAACCTCAAACTCAAGTGATGATTGGGCTCAAGTAATCCTCTTGCCTCAGCCTCCCAAGTCGCTGGGACTATAGGCACTCACCACAACGCCTGGCTATTTTTTTTAGAAACAGATCTCACTCTTGCTCAGGCAGTCTCAAACTCCTGAGCTCAAGCAATCCATGCTCCTTGGCCTCCCAGAGTGCTAGGATTACAGGCTGAACCACCATGCCCAGCTTTCCTTTCTGTTTTTCAATGGTATGCCTTTTATTTGTTTTGCCTGATTGCTCTGCCTAGGACTATATTGAATAGGAGTGGTGAAAGAGGGCATCCTTGTCAAATATTGGTTCTTAGAGGAAAGATTATATTTTTCCCATTACGATGTTAGCTGTGGGTTTGTCATATATGGCCTTTGTTATATTGAGGTATGGTCCTTGCTTGCCTAGTTTGTTGCAAGTTTCTATCACAGAGGGATGTTGCTTTTTTTTTTTTTTTTGAGACAGAGTCTCACTATTTGCCATCCGTAGAGTACTGTGGCATCACAGCTCACAGCAACCTCCAACTCTTGGGCTTAAGTGATTCTCTTGCCTCAGCCTCCCAGGTAGGTGGGACTGCAGGTGCCTGCCACAATGCCCAGGTATTTTTTTTTTTTTTTGTTACAGTTGTCATTGTTGTTTAGCTGGCCTGGGCTGGGTTCAAACCCACCAGGTATGTGGCCGGTGCCATAACACTGTGCTACGGGTGCCAACCCAGGATATTGAATTTTATCAAATGCTTTTTTGTGTCTCTTGAGATGATCCTGTGGTTTATGTCTTTAATCCTGTTGTTGTGATGTATTACATATATGGATTTGTATATTTCTAGCCATTCTTAAATCCCTGGGATGAATCCCACTTGACCACTAGTATATCTTTTTGATATACTAGTGAATTGGGGTTGCTAATATTTTGTTGAGAACTTGTGTTTCTGTGATCATCAGGGTATTGGCCTATAATTTTCTTTTTTTGTTGTGTCCTTATCTGGTTTTGGTGTCAGTATGTAAAGTCTAGTTACTGACCCTGTGGAGTGGGTTAGGGGAGAATTCCCTCCTCTAATTTTTTGGAGTGGTTTGAGGAGAATTGATGTTAGTTCTTTGGAATGTTGTAGAATTCAGCAGTAAAGCCATTGGTCCTGGGCTTTTCTTTGTCAGGAGACTTTCTATTACTATTTCAATCTCATTACTCATGGTCTGTCCAAGTTTTATATTTTTTGCCTGATACACATATGCATACAGCTAACCCTGCTTTTAAAGGCTTCCATTCACATAGAATATCTTTCAGTATATGCAAGTCCTTTCCAGTGAAAGGAGTCTCTTGTAGACAGCATATAGTTATGTCTTTTTAGTCATTCAATCACTCTGTCTTTTAATTGGACAATTTAATCAATTTACATTCGAGGTACCGGTAATTACTGAGAGGTAAAGATTTGCTACTACACTACTGTTCCTAATTTCCTAGTTGTTTTGTAGAATACCTGTTTCTTTTTCTTTGTCTTCCTTTGTGGTTAAATTTTTTTCTATCAGAATGTTTTGAAATCTTGCTTTTATTTTACAGTGCCTCTATTAAAGGATTTTGCTTTTTGTGATTACAATGAAGCTTACAAAGTATACCTTATACACATAACAAGATATTTTGAACTGATAACAA
Source organism: Otolemur garnettii (assembly GCF_000181295.1). Taxonomy (NCBI): domain Eukaryota; kingdom Metazoa; phylum Chordata; class Mammalia; order Primates; family Galagidae; genus Otolemur; species Otolemur garnettii. Next base: position 865,253 of record NW_003852616.1, read on the forward strand.
CTTAATTTCAATGCAAAAAAAAAGGGGAAGAAAATCCTATTGTACTTTTTAACTTCATTACTTCTCTGCATTTTATGTGTTTGACATCATAATTTATATTTTTTATATTGTTTAGCCTGTAACACATTATTAAAATTGTTATTTTTAATTTATTTTGCCTTTTAATCTTTCTACAATGGATATAAGTGGTTTTTATTCCATGACCACCATTTTAGAGTATTAAGAATTTACTGGATATTCCTTTCTTTTTTTTTTTTTTTAATTTAAAGAGGGTTATTCTGAGCCAGATATGTGTGACTGGCTGGGAGCACATGGCCTTCAAGCACATGGTCCTGAGAAAATGTGCCATGGGTAGCTAGGTTACAGTTTGGTTTTATACATTCTTGGAGACAGGAATCACACATAAGACCCTAAGTTAATGTGGAGCGCATATATTGATTTGGCCTGAGAAGGTGGGATATCTCAAAGTAGGAGGCTAATAGCTTTTAGGTGAGTTTAAAGATTGTATGATTTATGCTTGGTTAAAGAAATGAAGCTTTGTCTAAAGGCCTGGATAGTTTTAACCTAAGAAAGGATATCTATCTGTTAATCAGAGATAAGCCACCAGATATTTACTAAAACTCAAGTAATCTGTTAAGTAAATTGATAGCATGTAGTTGTTCAAGCTTTTCCTTGTGTAGTATTAGGCCTTTAATTATTTAGCATCTCACTATTGCAAAAGCTATCTTCCAATAGGGATGGGGGCTGGTAAGACATGTCTGACCTCCCTTCTCATGGCCAGAAACTCAGCTTTTGGGTTTGCTGGGGTTCCCTTAGACATGAAAGGGTTCATACAATCAGCTGAGGGGTTTAATATTCCATTTTAGTTCACAGTTCCGCCTTTTGGCCAAGATCTTTTAGAGGCAGTATTGGTGGCCAGACTTTTATTGGGTCCATCCAAGTCTTTGATGGGACCATTATGGCCAAAGAGGCTTAAGAGCCAAAAAGACCTACAGCAAATTCAATGTTTCAGGTCAGACAGGAATGAAAGTGAGCAGGGAGTCATTAATCCTTTAAAACTGTGTAGGCAACATAAAAGTAAAAACCAAAATGCCAAAGGCAAGGTTAGAAAATTAATTTTCTGTAAGCATTGAGCTACTGTGGATACTTGACTGTGGGTTTTATACCTTCAACTATCTTTGTGTTGCACATTACTTTCCTTTTCTTTCAGTTTGAAGAACTCCCTTTAGCATTTCTTATAAGGCAGATTTGGTTGCAAAGATTTTTCCTCAGCTTTTTTTTTGGGGGGGAGGATGTATTCATTTCTCCTTCATAGCTGAAGATATAGTCAGATGTAGTAGTTCATGCCTGTAATCCTAGGACTTTTGGAGGCTGAGGGGAAAGATTGCTTGGGGTCAGGAAATCAAGATAAAGATAACTTTGCTGGATAAGGTTTTCTTGGTTGGAAACTATTTCCTTTCCCCAAACCCCCACCTCAGTTTTTAAGGAAAACAGTGTCCAATTTTAAGTCTCTGTAGACTTGGACCAAGTTAATTCTTTTCCCTACTCTGCACCAATTTAAAGACCACCAGGATTCTGTTTGGGGTTACCATGGACATGGAGTTTTTACTCCAGTACTGGCTTGCTCTCAAGGTAAGGATATTGGGGTTAGGGGCTCTAAGCAAAGGGGTCCCATCACATCCGCTGTTTTCTGTGTCAGCTAATGTTGCTCTGTCATCCTTACCAAGAAAATGAAAAGAATGTAAAGTTTTAGAGGAATAGGGTCAGGTGAGTAGAGGACTGGATGGAGGCTTCAGGGCCCATATGTAGATTTGCCTGTGCCCACATGGCAGGAGCACTAATCAACCTTTCTGTCCCCTCCCAGGAACCTCCCAGTGTCTGGTTATCCTTGGGGTCTGGGGAAGAACTAGTGGATATAGGGCTAAGTAGCAGTAACTTTGTTGCTGGCCAGGAATTCGGTGAAAATTTGACTTAAAATTGGTGTTGGGAAATGAAAATTAAAAATGAATTTAAAAAGGAAAAAGCCATTATCCTGAAAGGCAGCATGAGAGGAAACTGTTAATAGGATCTTGAGTAAAGTTCACTCCCTCTGAAGCAAATTTGTACCCAAGTCGCAAGACATGAGACTGTCTTTATACCACCATCCTCCTGCCCTGAGCTGCCCTTTGCAGCTACAGTGCCCCCAGCAAAGGCAGCCCTGCCTACAGATAAGGAGGTCTGGGTCTTACTGGAAGGAGAGACTCTCAGACATTTGGCTCTGCCTTGGAACCACCCTGATTCACAGGCAGATGTGCCTGGGCCATATCTCTGGAATGTGAGTCAGTAGTCTGGAGTACTGAGAGTGTTGGGATTTCTGCCTCACTGCACATTTCAAAGGGGTGGACTTTATTATTGTCTGTTCCTGGCCCAAAACTCAAAATCAACATTCATGCCAAAATTGGCCTATCTGTATTTCTTTAAAGAGAAGTATTTTTCCACTTCTTTTTATTTTTCTCTCCTTTCCAAGAGTTTAGGGTGTTGTGATGTGTTTGTGGCTGCCTCAGTGTTAATAACTTATTATTACTTATTAATTTGGCAATGTAGTTGGCAGTGTCTTTTCATTTTATAGTGACTTCTGGTTTTCTTTCATGACATCAATCCACTCTATCAAATAGTGAGGGGCACGTCACTTATCTCTGGTTGCCAGAATGGTGGATGTCCTGTTCAATGATGGTTAGCTGGTATTCTACTTATTAAGTCAGCCCACGGAGATGGTGTCCACAAGGGCTTCAGTTGCCCCATCTTAACACCTGAAACAACTGTTAATACCACAGTGAAGGAGGTCAAAAATGGACTTTTATTAGTGAGATCAGCATGATGCTTGTTATAATTGTATGAAAATTTAAGATCTATGAATTAGCTGAAGTGTTTTAGAGAGGTGTTTTTCCTTGCATAAGTAGAATCTAAGAATATGAGTGAGGCTTATAGTGTAAACTTAGATATGACACCCAAGCCTTTGTCCCTATATGGTCCTATCTCTAACCATGGGTTTGGGAGTATTTTGGCCTCTGGAATATTGGGAATATGTTGGGAATGAAACTTTCATGTAAGGTGAGATTTGGAGCACCTAAAGGGCAGATAACTTACAGGAGCTAATAAACTGTTCAGAAATGTGCTTGCTGCTTGCTGCTAAACATTTTGTTAAATAAGGCTCTGTGTGTGGAACAGATTCAGAATGAGACCTACTTTCCTTATAACCTGGCAGCATGATTATAAAAGCGTAGCTAACCTACCTCTCCCCCGAACTTCTACTGTAGTTACTCTTATTTACCAGAAAGCACTTAAGAATTGTGCATGACCAAATTAATTTAGGACAGTTCACTATACCCGCCTTCCTCAGAAGGCAGTTCAGCTATTTAGTTATGCATGTACCTTGGAGGAAGTTATATCTGTGCCCTCAAATAGCTTTTCAAGGTTCAGGCTTCATGTAATAGTCTTTCTGAAAGGAGTTCAGGTAACATGTTCTGAGGCCTGTTCAAAAGCAATGGATACTTACTGATCCCTTTCTTCCTGTAAAAGGCACTCTTGTTCTCAGTCCTAGATGGACTTCCACCAGCCACTCTTCTAGGACATCAGAACTCCCTCCCAGAACTTGAGATTCCTTTTAGTGGATCCTCAGTTCAGGCCAAGGGGATTTCATAATCCAAATTCCAGCCCTTCCTCACAGACAAACTGAAAGAATAGCATAATATTAACCTGTATCTGTTCTTAAACTTTTGAGCTATTAATTAGAGTCTAAAATAGGCTTAAGGGGAGAACTTCTGCTTAAAGACATAAAGAAATACCATTAAAATTTTTTCTAAAATGTGTTCCTTACACATTTCCAAAGTGAGAAAGAGGTTCTTGGTTCAATTAAGTTTAGGAAGCCCAGCTAACTTGGCTCTCCCCCTGAGTTTCCCTGTGCTTATCAGCAGCAGAGAAATGTGTGCAATTAGTTTCTGCAATTTATTTAAATATTTGAAGTTTAGGAAACTGTTATGGCTAAGAGCATGGATTCTTAAGTCAGATGGATTCAAATGAGGTCTGCCTCATCCTAGGCTGGTGATAATGGGAGAGGTATTTACCCTCTCTATGGCTCATTTCTCTACTCTGTGAAATGGACATAATAATACTATAGACCTCATAGGGTTGTTATGAGTGTTAATTAATGAATTACTATGTGTAAATCATTTAGAATAGCACCTAGCACAAAGCTGCTCTTCTTATTGTTAATTTCTGCTAACTTTTCCCAAACTAATATTCCATTATGTATATACTTTAGGAAATGCTGTCCTAATGAAACAGTTACTATGATCCAAGGCTGCCACAGCAGCAAACGCTCATTTGAAACTTGTCTTGAAGAAAGCACTTGTGAAATTTACCAATTCATCCCTTACCTGTTGAACATTTCCTAGGCAGGTACTATTTACAAAAGTTAATTTGAAGAAAGTTTTTAGTGCAGAAAAAAACATGCTTAAAGCAGCTGTATTTATGGCAATGATGAAAAATAATGGAACTGCTAAATATTTCTACTGTCACTAGGCTGACCTAATAGAATGTCTAAAACCTACTTTTAGATGCCTTTGAAGATACCTATGAAATGTGAGAGAGATGATTCAGTTTTTCAAAAACCGAAAGTAATTTGGTATAGTTTTGTGGTGTAATTTGAAATCACAAAGTGTGACGCCTCCAGCTATGTTCTTTGTGGTCAGGAGTACCTTGGTTATTTAGAGCCTTTTGTGATTCCATATGAATCTTTGGATTGTTTTTATCTATTTCTGTGAATAATGACATTGGTATTTTCATAAGATTAGCATTGAATTTATAGATTTCCTTGGGGAGTATGGCCATTTTAACATTGTTAATTTTTCCAATTTATGAACACTTCTTCTCTAAGTTTATTCCAAATAGACCTAGGTAATTCCTGCTGGCTTCTGCTGACAAATCTTTGTCATTGGACTGGAAAGTAACCTATTAAGTATATCAGTAGCTTTCTATATCTTATGTAATACAAGTAATTTTTCTGAGGTTGTCTTGCTTTTTAATACATAGAAACTCAGAACCTTCTTATAGTCAACTATAATAGCATTTTTCTCTATAATTAATGATGCCTTTGGGTTGTACTAAGAAAGTTCTCTTATCCTAAGATTATAAATATAGTCACCAAAGTATATTGTGCGTTTTGTATTGTTACTATTCCCTATTAAATCTTCCCAGATTGGTGTTCCATCAGATACACACATAGGAAATGCTGGTTTAACGATATCTTTAGTATAACCCAAGGATGCTGTTTGAAAAGGCGCTGATGTGTTTGTGACATGTCTTGTCAAAGTGTTTCTTCTGATTCTTATCTTCATTCATAGAATGAGAAAAAAGGGGCTACAGTCATGAACTTTCTTCCTTCCTTCCTCCTTTCCTTCCTCTCTCCCTCCTTCTGTCCCTTCTTTCCTCCCTCCCTCTCTTCCTTCCTCCCTGCCTAACAACAATGATGAAAACTACAACCAAAAAATAGCCGGGTGTTGTGGCGGGCACCTGTAGTCTGGTTCTTGGGAGGCTGAGGCAATGGAATCACTTAAGCCCAAGAGTTTGAGGTTGCTGTGAGCTGTGACGCCACAGCACTCTACCAAGGGCAACAAAATGAGACTCTTTATCAATATCAAAAAAAAAAAAGTTTGAGGTTGCAGTGAGCTATGACACTCTACCCAGGGTAACAGAGTGAGACTCTGTCCCCCCCCGCAAAAAGAAGCACCAACGCTGAAACTGTTTCTGTAATTTCTTTAGTTCCTGTCACAATTCCTCAGGATTTACTTTTTCTGTCTTAAAATGCTATCAAGAAGAAAATCCTGATTGCTTTCCAAAATATTTGACTTTATTTTCTGTATATCTTTTTAAGCCTTTGGCAGAATTGTCAATATTTTAACAGTTCCTACTGCAAGTCCTTACAACAGTGATAATAGGTAAGTCGACTTGACTGAAATAAGTGGTAAAAGGTATTAAGAGTATCTATGGTAATGCCAGGTTTCCATTACAGACTATAAGCATCCCTATGTAACTTTCTTTTTTAAGCAAAGGGGAAAAATAAGAACAGGTCTGAAGAGGGACACATCTTACTCATAGATATTTTTGTGACCCTTAGTCACTGGCAGCCAAAACCCTGAGAAAACTGTCAGATGGATGTCTATATGGGAGCCAAAACCCTTAGGAACCTATCAGAATGCCTATGTGGAAGCTAAGAGGGGAGAAAATCCTATTTAGAAGCAAGGATGTGGTGACAGTGGACAGGAGCAAAGATGCCCCCAGAGCGAAGAAAGAAGCTGACAGACTGTATGTCTGTTGTTCACCCTCCAGACCTCTCTGTCATCATTTGAGGCTGGTGTTCTTAACTCAAACCCACTGTAACTTTGGATGGAGCTCCTGCCTCAAGCTTGCAATTACGTGATCCTGTTTGAGGGGTAGGAAAGATATTTATGATTCATGAAGAGGGTGGAGGAGGAAATTGAGAATTAGGAAATTAATGCTTTCAAATCAAAATTTTCTACTACCTGCATACTCCCTAGCTCTTATTTATTTTGAATGATAAATAGGTTGGTGAAGTACTTGTAATTATACTACCATTTTTAAATAGGAACACATCGGATGATTTTATTAACTATTTTAGATTACATGAAGTACTTAAAAGTGTTTATGTCTGACATAAGATCAGAAAGGGTTAAATGGGAAAGAACACTGGTTACCTACAAACCAAACTTGAATTTGGAGGAAATTTAAGCTCAATATCCTGTTATACATGATGATTAGGTTCAGAAATTTTTAAAATAGTATTGAAATCTTGATCCATTAAACTTTTTGACAGGCCAATAGGCCTGTTAGTTTTCATTACATTAAGTGTAAAGACTTATTTCTAGGGAAAAATAAAATACCAGGTTCTAAATAACTGATCTATATCAGATTTTTGTGGGGAAAACAAATTTATAATTTGTAATTTTACCCAGTTTGATCCAAAATAATTAAGTGTATGAATTTATGTTATTCCTAACTATCCATATATAGATCCTTTAGCATGTATCCAAATAAATTAATATCATAAGATTCTGATGAAGTAAAAAAAAAATGAAAGGTGATATATATATAAATATACATGAAAAGAAAGCAGGAGTGAGAAGGCTTACATTTGTCTTAGTCTCAGAATTATTCTTGGGAAAATAGTTTTCTGGACATTGATTCTAATATTCTTTCTAAGAAGATAGTTCTTCTAATTAGCTCAGTCATAGCTACTATATATTTTAGATTCAAAGCATGTTGCTGTTCAAGTACATTGGTCACAATATGCCTTCTTGTGGAAATCTTTAATGATAAGTTTTTGTATTTGTTCATGTTTAAAGTAAAATGGAACAAATCTCCACTCTGGAGGATGTCAACGAAGAAGAGATTAGCTATCTTGCTTCATATGTGTAAGTCAGTTTGAAGTTTGGAGGGAGGGAGGAATTGATGGGTCTTTTATCTTTGGGAAGACAGACTTTGTGTTGAGGCAAGAAGGAAAAAGGAAAACTGTACAAAAAATCAAAATGCATAGGAAGGAGAGTATACAGTAATGACTCTAATTGAATTTGCATTGAAGTGACATGCTTGCAAAAACTATTTCTATTGTTACTGAGCAATGAGCTCATTTTAATATTTTCATTATGAAAGAGATAGTGTTCCCTTTTGGATTTTCTTTTTGCTTTGATTTTTCATACTTCTGGAATTTTTGTGCACTGATTCCTTCTCATCTAGTGAAAATGTCACTTCTTATTTTGGGATTTTCTTTTGTTTAGATGGGGCTTTCATTCTTCCACTCACTTGTGGTGTCTGTAGTATATATTGAGCAAAAACCTTTGCTTTGCTTATGAGTGCTTGATGGTGGTCTAGGCTCTGGATGGATGCCTTAGTTATAGAGACCCTTAGTGTGGTGGTTTTCTCAGTTCCTGGATGTTTGTAGGCTGTAGCAATGGTGAGCTTTGCATGTGGGCAATTTCCCTGTCTCTTTTTGATGAGGGAGTATGGAGGTCTTTGAAATACTTTCTCTTTCCCCACTCCTACGGTCTTATAATGGCATGCTCGGTTTAATCTCTCAGATAGAAGGTCACACTTGTGGATAAGAAACAATCACATCCTCTATTGAGTCAGTAAATGCTGTAAAGCCCCATGCAAATTGACCTCCCTGTCAGTAGGAGGCACATGCCAGAAGGAATAAGCACAGTGTTGTTTGGGGGATCCTTGATCATTTCTAGACCTTCAGGAGAAGCACAGTTGAATGCCCTGGGCCATAGGTATGGTGCTGGAACTTCTAGGGCAGTCCTCATTCTCTGCCATTGCAAAGGTGAGAGGGAGAGTAAGCCTGGGCAGGGCAGTCTTGGGTGGGCTTGCCCTCAGGCTCTATAAAAGCTGGTGAGGTAGCTGTTTCAGCAAGAACCAAAGGCTTTTAGGGAAGGCCACTATGAAGGACCTAAAGAGGACTCATTTAGCCTCCAGCCAGAAAATCTGCTTGTGGCATTGGAGCCATTGAAACTCACAATCTGGCTGCCAAAAAGTTTTGCTCTTTGTTCACTGTACTCCACTGTCTCCTTCTAGAATCTGTTAGCAGTCAGGAGCTCAAACTGGCTGAGCTCTCACACAGTGGTGCTATAGGAAGAGAGTTTCCCTGTCCAGGATCCCTCTCTAGTCTGAGAGCATGGCTTCCTGAAGAGAGAGAAGATCTCCGCAAGTGGTCTGTGGCTGGAACCATATTGCACTCTTTCCATTAGACCCACATGTTCTTTTACCTCCTGAGATTAGTGTATATATCTCACCTCCACCCCCCCAAGCAAGACAATCAAGTCCTGGGATTATGAGGTTTGGCCTGTGGGCCTGTCTCCAGGTCCCTGAAGATCAATCTCTAACCAAGCCAGGGAGAACCATACTGGTCCCAAGTTGACTATGGAGTGGTCAGGCAGGCTTGATGTTACTCCACTTCAGGATGTGCCCTGCTCTGATGGAGTAGCTGGAACAGCAGCCCTGGGGAGTACAGTAGTCCTCTGCAGGACTTTAAGAGGAAAGGTTTGAGCCTCTCTCTCCTGAAAGTCCTTGTGTGGAGTATGCACCAGCAGCGGGGAAGCTGCAGCTCCTGAGAGGCCTGGCTCAGTTCTCTTTCTTGACAACATATAGATAGAATGGGAGAATATATTCACAGGTATTGATTTGTTTCCTCCATGTTTTCAAATATCTTTTGTATCTTGGTGGTATGTGTTGTTATTTCCACATTTTTGTTTCTTTTTGAAGTTATTAGAGATATTGCTTTTCTATTTCTAGTTAATATAGACAAGGTTTATCAATTGTTGTTTCATAATCTTCTGAATGGTTCTTTTGTTCTCAATTTCATTTAGTTCTGATCTAATTTTGGTTATTTCTTTTCTTCCTGTAGGTTTGGGGTTGGATTGTTCTACCTTTTCCAGTTTCTTGAGATGATCCATTAGATAGCTGATTTGCACTCTTTTGTTTTCTGGATATGGGCATTTAATGTGATGATTTTCCCTCTTTGGACTGCTTTTAAAGTATCCACAGAATTCATAGCTTATGTCTTCATTGTCATTTTTTCCAAGGGATATAATGATTTCTTTCTTTATCTCTTCCTTGACTCAGCTGTCATTTAGGAAAAAGTTGTTTAGTTTCCATGACTTGGTATGGGGATAAGGGTTATGTTGGAATTGAGTTCTAGTATTATTCCACTGTACTCCCTAAAGATACAAGGTATAATTTCTATTGTTTTAAATTTGTTGAGGTTTTATTTGTGTAGTAGGATAGAATCAAATTTTTTTTTATATAATGGTAACTATGTACATTAATGTACTTCTGGGGTACAGTGTGGGGTTTTCACATGCAATCTGAAATACTTCCATCAAACTGGTCAACACAGCCTTCATGTCATTTTCTCAGTTATTGTTTTAAAACGTTCACATTCTACTCTTAGAAAGATTCACT
>NW_003852616.1:882285-885710 GCF_000181295.1 Otolemur garnettii
CACCACCACCTGCAGGCACGAGCGTGGCTCTAGCAAGCTTCTAGGCCCACATAGCTTGGGAGCCTGGAGCGGGGAACACCTCCCCTGGCCCCCGTGGGGTGTGTGTGTCTCTCGCAAGCTGTTTTGGGTCTACCTGGAATGGAGGATTTCTCCGCCTCTGCCTGTGGGACGCCTGTGGCACGCCTGCGGCCCTAGTGAGCAGTACTGGGCCTGCCCAGAGCAGGAGCCTGCTGCCTGTGAGGTGTGCAACTCTAGCAAGCAGTTTTGGGGCCCGCCCGGCTCCGTGAGGGCAAAGGGACCCACTCGGCAACTGGGTTAGTCTGGGAAGGTTAATATCTCCTTCCTCATCTTACACCCAGTCACTCGTGGTCCCCCAGGTCCGAGACCCTATTCACTCCAGTAGGCCACTGCTCCTGGGGTTTACCTGGCAAAATCAGCCAGAAATCTGAGTTCAGCAGAGGGGCCTTGCGTGTTTAAATTTGGCTTCTGTAGGGCTAGATTTCTCTCCAAACCTTGGAGTGAGTGGGTGGAGACTCCTCAGAGTTCAATGTTGCAGGTGGAGAATATAAATAGTTTTATATATAGTTCAAACCTTCCCTCAACCATACACCCGGGGTGCCCCTTTGAATAGTCCTTGGGTGGTCTACCAGGTTTGAGGGGTCCAAATCAGTTGTCCCAGTCAGCACCCGTTTCAGGTGGAAGAGTTCAAATGTCTCTGGGAGCTAGATAAGAGGGGTTTGCTTGCAGTTCAGCTATAACTTACTCCAGTGCTCCGCAAGGGCAAAGGGACCCACCTGGCAAATGGATTAGTTTGGGAAGGTTAATACCTCCTTCCCCACCTTGCACCCAGTCACTCGTAATCCCCCAGGTGTGTGGCCCTATTCACTCCAGTAGGCCACTGCTCCCGGGATTTACCTGGCAAAATCAGCCAGAAATCTGAGTTCAGCAGGGAGGCCTTGCATGTTTAAATTAGGCTTCTGTCCAGCTAGATTTCTCTGTAAATCAGAGGTTGCATTCAGCTTTAAACTTAGGTGTCAATTCTAGCCTCTGCCCGCCCACTGCCCTTGTCTCAGCTGCATTAGCCCCCTGAGGGCTGGCGCTCCACCCAAGAAAGTTAAGTGCACCCTGCCTGTGGCTGCTGTCTGAAACCTTTGCTTGCCCAAAGGATTGGGATTGGAATGGCATGCCACTCAGGATGCCACCGTTTTTGCACTGGTGTCCCCTGAGCTGACTCTCCTCTCCTCATGCCCGCACCACAGTCAGCACAGAACAGCACCAGCCCTTTCCCCTACACCTCTCTCAAGGAGAGGCCCAGGAATCAGGACTCCATAGGTAATAAACCTCCAGATCTCAGAGTGGGTGGGTGGGGACTCCTCGGAGTTCAGTGTTACAGGTGGGGAATATATACAGATTTATACAGTTTTACAGTTTTATGTCTGGCTGGAGGGTGCCGTGGCACGCCAGCAGGGGTAGGAGGTCCAGTTTTTAGGGGGTCTCTCCCGTGGAATAGAGTGGGAGGAAGTTTGAACTCTGCTCGCTTGTTTGCATGGAGTAAACTGCGAGCCCTTGTTGTGGGGGAGGGGACTCCCATCAGCTTGGTGGTGGATTTTGTACCTTTTGGTTGTGTTTTTGGGGTTGCAGCTCGCCTCAGGAAGGTTGAAGTGTGCTCTTCAACCCTCTCTCTTGTCTCTGCTCCAAACCATCAGCCAATTTGCTAAGCTTCTGTCCTTTCAGCCTCCTTCTGGATGGGAGCTTCTGTAAAAAGCTGGCTGCAGTCCGCCATCTTGGCTCCGCCCCCCCATAGGATCAATTTTTGAGAATGATCCATGAGCTGAAGAGAGGAATATATACTCAGTAGTATTTGGGTTAAATATTCTGTATTCTGTCTGTTAAGCCTGTTTATTCTGGAGTCATGTTTCAGTCCATTGTTTCTTTGTTTAGTTTTTTCTTGGAGTATCTGTCCAGTTCTATCAGTAGGCTGTTCAAGTCTTGGCTATTAAAGTATTGTAGAATATCATATTGTTCAGAGGAAGAGTGTTTCTTTGATAAGTCTAAAAATGTTTAAATTGGGTGCATAAAATATTTAGGATAGGAATATCTTCTTGTATTATTCACCAGTATGTAGTGGCCATCTTGTTTTTTTTTTTACATATGTAAAAATGTTTGGAATTTTTTTGTTGGGGATTCATTGAAGGTACACAGAACTAGGTTACATAGATTGCTTTTGTTAGATAAGGATCCTTATCTTTGTTTCCTGCCCCCAAAAGTTGTACCACACCCCTTGACCCCCCACCTCTGTCCTTCCCTTTCACAGATCTCTCCATCCCCCACCCCCATTGTGTACTAGGACCTTAATTGTCCTCACATCAGAATTGAGTACATAGGATTCTTATTTTTCCATTCTTGAGATGCTTTACTAAGAAGTATGTATTCCAGATGGTGCCTATGGCTCAAAGGAGTGGGGCTCTGGCCCTATATGCTGGAGGTGGCAGGTTCAAATCCAGCCCTGGCCAAAAACTGTAAAAAAAAAAAGAAAGTATGTGTTCCACATCCATCCAGGTTAATACAAAGGATGTAAAGTCTCCATCTTTTTTAGTGGCTGAATTGTATTCCATGCTATACACATACTACAGCTAGTTAATCCATTCCTGGATTGGTGGGCATTTAGGCTGTTTCCACATTTTGGCAATTGTAAATTGAGCTGTGATAAACAGTCTAGTGCAAGTGTCCTTGTGGTAAAAGGATTTTTTTTCTTCTGGGTAGATGCCCAGCAAAGGGATTGCAGGATCAAATGAAAGGTCTAGCTTGAGTTCTTTGAGGGTTCTCCAAACTGCCTTCCAAAAATGTTGTATTACTTTGCAGTGTAAGAGTATTCCCTTCTCTCCACACCAACGTCTGCAATTTTTTTGTTTGTTTTTTTTATTAAATCATAGCTGTGTACATTAATGCAGTCATGGGATACAGTGTGCTGGTTTTATGTACAATTTGAAATACTTTCATTTAACTGGTTAACATAGCCTTTGTGGCATACTCTTAGTTATAGTTAAGACATTTATATTCTACATTTAGAAAGATTCACATGTACTCTTGTAAGATGAACCGTAGGTGTGGTCCCACCAAATACCCTTCTTCCATTCATCCTCATTTTCTAGCTCCATCCATGTAAACATGAAGGAGGTAAAGTCTCCATCTTTAAGGCTGCCTAATATTCCATAGTGTACACATACTACAATTTATTGATCCATTCATGGGTCGATGGGCACTAGTAGAGGAATTGTAGGATCAAATGGCAGGTCTATTTTTAGTTCTCTAAGTGTTCTCCAAACATCTTTCCAAAAGGAATGTATTAGTTTGCATTCCCACCAGCAGTGTAGAGGTGTTCCCTTTTCTCCACATCCACGCCAGCATCTCTGGTTTTCGGATTT
>NW_003852616.1:888607-894163 GCF_000181295.1 Otolemur garnettii
CTAAGCTTCTTATTGGAGGATCTATCCAACACTGCCAAAGGAGTGTTGAAATCTCCGACTGTGATGGAGCTGGAAGAAATCAAGTTGTTCATACCTGTTAGAGTGTCTCTTATAAATTGAGGTGCATTCTGGTTGGGTGCATAAATATTAATAATTGAAATCTCACCATATTGAGTATTCCCCTTAACAAATATAAAGTAACCATCCTTATCTTTGCTTACTTTTGTTGGTTTAAAGCCTATTGTATCTGCAAATAAAATTGCAACACCTGCTTTTTTCTGCTTTCCATTTGCCAGGTATATAGATGACCATCCCTTCACCCTGAGTCTATATTTATCTTTTAAGGTAAGATGAGATTCTTGTATGCAGCAGATATTTGGCCTGACTTTTTGTATCCAGTCATCCAACCTGTGCCTCTTTAGAGGACAATTTAAGCCATTCACAGTAATTGAGAATATTGATAAGCCTGGTAAAATTTTGGGCATTGAGTTTTTGAAAGTCCAGTGGGCATTTTTAATCCTTTCACCACTGTGGAAGTTGGAATTTGATCAAACATTTCTGAGTGAGTTTACTTTTGTGGTGGAGGATTGCACTGGTCATTATGGAGGATAGGTCTCAGAATATCCTGGAGAACTGGTTTACTTATAGCAAATTTCTTCAACATGTGAATGTCATTAAAGTATTTAGTTTTGCCATTATAAATGAAACTCAGTTTAACTGGATACAGGATCCTGAGTTGAAAGTTGTTTTGTTTTAGGAGATTAAAAGTTGATGACCACCCTCTTCTAGCCTGAAAGCCTTCAGCACAGAGATCTGCAGTCATTCTAATACTCTTCCCCTTGTAGGTTATTGTTTTCTTACTTCTGGCTGGTTGCAGAATTTTTCCTTCATATTAACTTAGTGAAGTTAATTATGATGTGCCTGGGGGATGTCTTATTTGGGTTGAGTCATGCTGGAGTTCTGCAACTGTCTACTATCTGAATTTCAGAATCTCTTGGCATGTCTGGAAAGTTCTCTTTCATAATTTCATGAAGAAGAGCCTTTGTGTTTGTAAGCAACTTCATTGCCTTCAGGGATTTCTATAAGGCAAATATTAGTTTTCTTTGAATTATCCCAGCGCTCTCTGAGAGAATGTTCTGTTTTGCTCTCCATTTCTCTTCCTCTTTGAGCACATGGGAGCATTCAAAGCTTTGTGTTCAATGTCAGAAATCCTTTCTTCTGCTTGCTCTATTCTGCTACTGAATGATTCTACTGTATTTCTCAGATCTTTGAGGGCTGCAAATTCTTGACTCAATGTGTCAAAATCTTTTGTGATTTTGTCTTTGAATTCATTGAATTCTTGAGAGAAATTTGAAATTCTCCTTAAATTTCTAATTCCAACTTTGCTTCTGTTCTATTAATCTTATTTACAATCCAAAATCTGAATTCAATTTCTGACATCTCAGCCATCTGTTTATGAATAGGATCTTCAGTTGCATCTGCCATAACCTTCCTTGGGGAGGTTGATCTACTCTGGTTATTCATGTTACCAGAGATTTTTCGCTGATTCCACCCCATCCTTATTTTACACTGTTTGGCTCGATGAGCAGATAAGGAGAAGTTGGGTTGGGGGCTCCAGGAAGAGTGATTAACTAGCCCTTTGCCCAAAGGCTGGGACTGGTGTCTGTACCTTTTCCCTTAGTGCTTTGCCAAGAACCCGTACAGTGCTATAGCCTGAGAAACTGAGAGTCTGCTTGGTGTGGTGGGGCTAAGTGGCGCTGTTTTGTTTTCAGCTGGTCTCTGTTCTATCCTAGTAAATCAGTTACTCTGGGTTGAAGTCTCAGCTGTGGAGAAGTACCAGCAATTAAGTCACCCTTCCCCCCACAGATAAAAATTGGGAAAGGAAAATCAAACCTTCCCACAACCACACACTCAGGGTACCACTTTGGATAGTCCTTGGGTGATTGGCCCAGTTCAAGAGGTCCAAATAAATTATCCCAGTCAGCACTGGTCTCAGGTGGGGGAGTTCAAAAGTTCTCTGGCAACTAGATCGCAAGGGTCTGCTGGCAGCTCAAGTATGACTTGCTTCAGTCCTCTGTGAGGTCAGAAGGACCAACCCAGCAAATAAATTAGTCTGGGAAGGTTGATGCCTTTTTCCCCACCTTGCACCTTTGTCACTCCCAGTCACTGATAACCCTACAGGGCTGTGACCTAGTTCCCTCCAATGAGCAGATGCTCCAGGGGTTTATGGCTGCCTAAGTCAGAGGATATCTATGTTTCCTCAGCCAGGCTGCCGCTCTCTGTCACTATCTGGCAGGGGGAGGTGAGGCCTGACAACTTCGGGTGCTTAAAGGAGGCTGGGGTGGTCCACTCAGTTTCAGCCCCACCCTTGATTGATGTTGCTGGCAGAATAGAACATCTTCACAGAATTTGTTTCTGTCCTGGCTATATTCCCCTGTGGATCAGGCACTGCTTGAGGTCACAGAAACCACGAATCAGTTCTGGGCAGCAAGCAGTTAGAGCTCACCCTGACCTATCAGATCCAGCCTTTGCCTGCCTGCCTTTGTCTCAGCTATGATCCTCTGAGGGCTGGGTGCATCTTAGCCTCAGTAAAGCAGTCTTCTGGTTAAGCCCCACCTTGGGAGTCTGCCAGTTCTGTGCACATGTATTCTAGTCCCTGTGCTCTGCCCAGGCAGCTACCCCTTCAGGCCTTCCCTTTACTCACAGGGCAAGTGTTTCGCCAGTGGCTGCCACCGGAGAAGATTTCCAGCTTCTTCTGATTGCCCAGAGAGACAGGGCGTGTCTGTCTGGAATAACCCCAGTGTTATGAGCCTTATTGTCCCTGCCCCTGCGTCTGCTGCTCTGCACCTCGGGACACTGCCACTCCTGTATGGTTCCCTCTCAGCTGACTGTCTTCTCCTTACTCCTGTGCTGCAAAATCAGCACAGACAAGCAACAACCCTTCCCCTGTCCACACCTCTTGAGAAAATGTCCAAGAATCTGGACTTCATGGGGGACAGGTTTCCAGACCTCAGGGTGAGAGTGGAAGGGAGTGCTGGGAGTTCAGAACTGCAGGTAGAGAATATATACAGTTTTATACAGTTTTATGCCTGGCAGGAGAGTGCCGTGGCACTCTAGTAGGGGTAGGAGGTCCAGTTTTTAGAGGGTCTCTCCCTTGGGATAGAATGGGAGGAAGTTTGAACTCTGCTCACTTGTTTGTATGGAGTTTACTGCGAGCTCTTCTCATAGAGGAGGGGACTCCCGTCTGCTTGGTGATGGATTTAGTACCTTTTGTTTGTATCCTTGGGGTCGCAGCTCGCCTCAGCAGGATTGATGTGCATTCTTCAGCCTTCTCTCTTGGCTCAGCTCCAAACCATTGGCTTATTTGCAAAACTTCTGTCCTTTAACTCTCCTTCTAGATGGGAGGCTCTGTGGAAAGCTGGCTGCAGTCTGCCATCTTCCCTCTGTTCCCCCCTCCCCCCCAACATCTACAGTTTTGAGACTTTGTGATATGGGCCATTCTCACTGGGGTTTGATGATACCTCAGGGAGGTTTTTATTTGCATTTATCTAATAATTAGATGTATACTTTGGTGGTGGTCCATTGTGGTGTTCAGTATTAAGAATTGGTCCAAGTATTTTTTGTAGAGCTGGTCTTGTTGTGACCAATTTCCTTAGTGCTTGTATATCTGAAAGCAATTTGATTTCTCCATCAATTTGAAACTAAGTTTGGCAGGATACAGGATTCTAGGTTGAAAATTATTTTGTTTAAGGATGTTGAAGGTGGATGACCAAGCTTTCCTGGCTTGGAAGGTTTCAGTTGAAAAGTCTGCTGTCAACCTAATGGTTCTGCCCTTGTAGGTCAATTGGCACTTCTAGTTGCTTGCAGGATTTTCTCCTTCATCTTGACTTTGGACAGGTTCAGTACAATATGTTTTGGAGGGGCTCTGTTAGAGTTGAAATGTCCTGGGGTTTGATATCCACTTGGAAGGAGTGTGTCAGGATCTTTAGTAAAACTTGGAAAGTTTTCATTTATGACAGTCTCCAGTAGGGCTTCCATATCTTTTGGATAATCTTCTTCCCCCTCAGAGATTCATATTATCCATATGTTTGAATGCTTCATGGCATCTTGTAGTGCTCTAAGCACCTGCTCTGATTTCTCTCTCTTCTTTTCTGACTCTGTTGCTACTTGTGTTAACTCAAAGACTTTATCCTCTAACTCTGATGTTCTTTCTTCTTCATGATCTAATCTACTTTTGATACTTTGTACCACTTTACATTCTGTGATTGTCTCCTTCATTTCTTTAAGCTCATCCATGTCTTTTCTATTTTCTATATATCTCTTCTGACTTTTGGTTCTGCCTTTCCATTTTCTCTTCCAATCCCTTTGTTGTCTCAATCATTCATATTTTAAATTCTTTCTGACAAATCCATTAATACTTTATAGGAGGAGTCTTCTTAAAAATTGCCTTGTGGTCCCAAATTGCTCTAATTTGGTTATGATGGTGCCTGAATTTTTCTTTTGGTTCCTACTCATGTGTGCTTTCTTCTTGTTCATGTCCTTGTGCATCTTTTTCCTTCTTACTTCTTCCTTTGCTTCAAGTTACCTTGTCTCAGAGTTTAGGTGAAGAAGAGGCCTCTTGGTATGGAGTCAGAAGGCAGAGAAGGGTTATAGCAAGCAAAGAGAAGCAAAAGGAAAGGAGAAAAAGAAGAAGAGAGAAAGAAAAGAAAATTTTAAAAGGGGGGATGAGGTGTAGGAGGAAAACAAAAGGAAAAAAAAGAAGAGAAAGAAAGGCAAAAACAAGGGGCTAAGGGGGACTAATAGAAGAAAATTGAAGAACAGAGATGGAGGATAGGAAGGGAGGATGAGAGTGATAGAAGAGATGTTGTTCAGCACAGTGCTAAGGCCACACATATAGCTCAAGGGTTGTAAGGAGCTGAGCTGGTTGGTTCCTCAAAATTCGGACCTCCTTACTTGTCTGTCCACAGCCAGACTCTTCCTCTGCCAAAAAACAGGAAGAGAATAAAAAGAGCAAACACAAAAACCAAGAAGGAAATATTGGATAAGGTAGAAAAAAAAGGTAGAAAAGTTCTTCGGCATTATGTTCCTACTACTTTCTTCCTGGGGCCAAGAGTCAAAAGTTCTCATGGCCTCTTTGAGCCAGGCTACTGCTGTAGTCAACCTGCTAGACCACTTTTGTGTCACACCTGCCCTCAGCAATGAAAGGGTGGAAAGAGAAAGAAAAGGAAAGAAAAAAGAGAAATCTATATATATGTATAAGACTAGATAAAGGAAAATTAAATGTACCATTGAATCAAATTAAGAGAAGGGAGGAAGGAGGAATAAAGAAAGAAAGAATAGGATGGCACCTGTGGCTTAAAGGAGTAGGGTGCTGGCCCTGTATGCTGGAGGTGGCAGGTTCAAACCCAGCCCTGGCCAAAATTGCAAAAAAAAAAAAAAAAAAAAAAAAAAGAAAGAAAATGAAAGAATAAAGGCAACAAACCAAGAAAAGGAGAACGATAAAACAAGAAACAAGTTGGGGGGAATATCTTGGCTGATGCTGAAGCACTTTATGTG
>NW_003852616.1:894334-910311 GCF_000181295.1 Otolemur garnettii
AAAGAAAGAAAAAAGAATATGGATGTCCTTGTTCTTGTTGAATGTAAAAATGGAATATAGGAGAAGATCCAACCTTACAACTTAGCAAAAAGCAAAGCGCATTGAAACAAGATAAAAGGAAAACAAAACAAACAAACAAAAATGCTAAGATAGCCTGATGTAAGTAATTTCAGCAATCAATTGAGGAAGGAAGGAAGAGAGAGAAAAAAATAATATAAGCTAAGTTAAAAAGGAAAGGAAAAAGAAGAAGAAAGCAACAATAATAAAAAAAAATTATATACACATGTGTATATGACATAGGGATTTCAATTTTTGTAGCAATATATTTATACTTTAATATACTTCCTGGATGCCAGGTGGTCTGTGAATTGGAGGGGACAAACAACACAGCTGTAAACCTCTTTCTGGTTCCCAGCTTATTTGTTCCTGGTGGTTGCCTGTCCACCTGAGCACTCAGCCCTCACAGATCTGGTATTCCATAGTTCTCAACAATTCTTCAGCAACAGGTCTCTGTGACCATTTACATGGGGACCAGGGGTCCCTGGGCCTGTCCCAAGTGCAGTACTGCTCCCCACAGGTGGAATTCATATCACCGTGCCCTATGCCCCCAGCAATAGGCCTGCCAACACAATGGCATGCTCTTCTCCACAATGGTAAAAGCGTCCCTGACTGGGAACATCCCCCCATACGATGTTTCTGCTGCCAAACCGCAGTAGGGCTGCTCTTAGACAACCCCTGAAACTGGCCCCTAATTTTTGCTCAGGAGTGCCTACTTCTTCAATCTTTTCAGAGTCCCTGAGCCTGATACAGGTAAAGGTCCACTTCCTGCTGGTGCCCAGCAAGATGTCTGCTTATACAAGCTACTGGTGCCATTTCCTGCTATGGCTTCCCTCTGTCCAGGAAGTTTTCCCCTATGGATGCTTCACTGGTTGCCACCCACGTTAGCTAGCAGTTCCCCTCCAGCCAACAATCCAATTTGACCACCAAACTCCACTCAGGAGAGCACCACCTAGACTCCCCCAAGGAGCATAAACTGTGAGAAGTTTTCTCTTGGATCTCGCCACTGTGCCTGTGGTGGCTGCTGCCTGCCCACTGCCACCATGGCCTGGGTGTGCCTGCAGAAACTTGCCCAAGTGTGTTAGTTCTCTGCAGCTCTGGCCAAATCCAACTGTCCACCTCCATGCTACACACTCTGAGCCACTGCTCTACATCAATATTCCATACTGGTCTGATCCAGCCCTCTCCCTCTGCCCTTTTGCTCTAGGAAGGCTCAGCTAAATGTCCTTCCCATCTGCCATCATGCTCCCTTCTCCTATAGTGGCCATCTTTGTCTTTATTTTTGTTGCTTTAAAGCCATTGTGTCTGCAAATAGAATGTCAACTCCCACTTCTGATTTCCATTTGCCTGAAAAATTACTTTCCAGCCCTTCACCCTGAGTCTTGTTTTGTCATTAGAGGTTTGATCTGTTTCCTGAAAGAAGCATATACTTGGTTTATGCTTTTGTGACCAGTCATCCAGCCTGTGCCTCATTAGCGGGGAATTTAAACCATTCACATTTATTGAGAGAATTAATATAGGTTTGATTTCAGTCCAATTTGTTGTGTGGAGTTCTGTTGCCTTGTTTTGTCATTTGGGCCATTATGGAATCTAGGATTTGTCCCTTAGTTTTCAGGTGCTTTTATGTTGCTGGTGGAACACTGCATTGGTCTTTGCAAAGTACTGATCTTAGTACTTCCTGCAGAGCTGGTCTTGTAGTGGCAAATTTCTTCAGTGATTGCTTGTCAGTAAATTATTTTGTTTCTCTATCAAATACGAAACTTAATTTTACAGGATAGAGAATCCTTGGCTGGCAGTTGTTTTGTTTGAGAAGATTGAAGATGGTCATCCATTCTCTTCTTTTCTGTTAAGAAGTCCATTGTCACACTAATGTCCTTGTAGGATAATTTCTGCTTACATGTAACTGCTTGTAGAATTTTTACATTCATTTTGAGTTTGGACATGTTAACTACAATGTGTTTTGGAGATGCTTTGTTTGCATTGAATCACCCTGGAGTTCTATAGCTGTCAAGTAACTGTATGTCTGAGTCTCTGGCCATACTTGGGAAAATTTCAAGTATAATGTCTTCAACTAGAGCTTCCAGGCTTTTGAGACTTTATTCCTGTCCTTCAGGGAGAAATATGATTCAGATGTTTGTACACTTTGCATATTCCCATGTCTCTCTAAGGGAGTGCTCCACTTTTTCTTTTTTTTACTCCTCTTTAAATTATTGGGTTAGCGCAAAAATCTTGTTTTCAGTATCTGAGATTTTTCTCCACAGTTTAGTCTGTTGCTAAAACTCTGTGCTGCATTTTGAAAGTCCTTGAATGCCTCTCTCAAATCTTTCAGCTCCTATACATCCTTCCTAATTATGTCTTGGCCCTTGGTGACTTTTAAAAAATATTTATTATTAAATCATGACTGTGTAAATTAGTGCATTTATGGGGTATAATGTGCTAATTTGATATACAATGTGGAAAGCTTACATCAAACTTGTTAACATAACCATCACCTCACTTATTTGATGTGCTAAGACATTTATACTCTACTTTTAATAGTTTTAAGGTGCACCATTGCATTATGCACAATAGATGAGGTCCTACCAAATAACCCTCCTTCCAGCCGTCCCCCTCCCCTCCCCTCTCTCTCTGCTTCCCTATTTCTTTCTGGACTATAGTTTTGTTGTATAATTTGTATGAAAGTGTAGGTGATTATATATTGATTTCATAATAATATTGAGTACATTGGATACTTTTTCTTCCATTCTTGAGATACTTTACTAAGAAGAATATGTTCCAGCTCCATCCAGGTAAATATAAAAGATGTGAAGTCTCCATATTTTTTATGGCTGCATAGTATTCCATGGTATACATATACCACAATTTGTTAATCCATTCATGGGTCAATATGCATTTGGGCTGCTTCTATGACTTGGCAATTATGAGTTGGGCTGCAATGAACATTCTGGTGCAAATGTATTTGCTGTAAGATGATGTTTTGATCATCTGGGTATATGCCTAGTAGAGGAATTGCAGGATTGAATGGCAGGTCTACTTTTAGTTCCTTGAATATTCTCCAAACTTCTTTCCAAAAAGGACGTATTAGCTTGCATTCCCACCAGCAGTGTAGATGTGTTCCTTTGTCTCCACATCCATGCCAACATCTGAAGTTTTGGGATTTTGTAATGTGGGGTAATCTTATTGGAGTTAGATGATATCTCAAAGTAGTTTTGATTTGCATTTCTCTGATGATTAGAGACGATGAGCATTTTTTGATGTGTTTGTAGGCCATGCACCTGTCTTCTTCAGAGCAGCTTCTGTTCAAGTCTCTTGCCGACAGAGAAAGGGGGTTATTTGTTCTTTTCTTATTGATTAATTTCAGTTCTCTGTGGATTCTAGTTATCAGACCCTTGCTGGAAACATAACCTGCAAATACCTTCTCCCATTCTGAGGGCCATTTGCTTGCTTTACTTACTGTGCTCTTGGCTGTGCAGAGCTTTTTAGTTTGATCAGATTCCAGTAATATATTTTTGGTGTTGCTTCAATTGCCACAGGGGTCCTGTCATAAAAAATTCTTTCAGGCCAATTTATTCAAGCGTTTTTGCTACACTCTCTTCTAGTATTTTTATAGTTTCCTGTCTTAAGTTTAAATCTTGTATCCAGTGAGAATCAATTTTTGCTAATGGTGAAAGGGAGGGTCCAGTTTCAGTCTTTCACGGGTTGCCAGCCAGTTTACCCAGCACCATTTGTTAAATAGAGAATCTTTCCCCCAATTACTTCTTTTGATAGGCTTATCAAAGATCAAATGTTGATAAATGCCTGGTTCTCTATTCTGTTTCATACATCTACCTCTATTTTTGTGCCAGTACCATGCTGTTTTGATCACTATAGATTATAGTATAGCCTGAAGTCTGGTAATGTGATGCCTCCTGATTCATTTTTATTTCTGGGTAACCTCTTTGAGGTTTTTTCTGATTCCATATAAAATGAAGTACTATTTTTTCATGTTTTTAAAGTATGATAATGGTGCTTTGATAGGGATTGTATCAAATCTGTAGATTGCTTTGGGTAGTATGGACATTTTAACAATGTTGATTCTTCCCAGCCACAAGCATGTTATGTTTTTCCATTTGCTAACATCTTCTTCCATTTCTTTCCTCAGAGTTTTGTAATCCTCTTTGTAAAGCTCTTTCATGTCCTTTGTTAGGTAAATTCCCAGATACTTAATCTTCTTTGACAATATTGAATAGAGTCCTTGACTATATTTCAACTTGACTATTGTTGACATCTACTAAAAGCTACTGATTTGCTAGTATTGGTTTTGTATTCTGAGATGCTCGTGTATTCCTTGATCACTTCTAATAGTTTTGTAGTTTAGTCCCTGGGGTTTTCCATGTATAAGATCATCAAAGAGTGATAGTTTGATCTCCTCTGACCCTATCTGGATATACTTTAATGTCTTCTCTTGCCTGATTACAATGGCTAAGACTTTCATTACTATGTTGAATAGCAGTGGAGACAAAGGGCATCCTTTTATAGTTCCTGATCTGAGTGGAAATGTTTTCAATTTTACTCCATTCAATATGATATTGGCTGTGTGTTTGCTGTAGATGGCCTCTATCAGTTTGAGAAATATTCCCTCTAGCTTATTTTCTTAAGTGTTCTGATCATGAAAAGATGCTGGATAGTATCAAAAGCTTTTTCTGCATCACTTGAGAGAACCATATGGTCTTTGTTTTTATTTTATTTATGTGACGTATTATATTTATAGATTGATGTGTGTTGAACCAACCTCATAACCTTGGGATAAAATCAACTTGATCATGGTGTATAATTTTTTTGATGTGTTATTGAATTCTGTTTGCTAGGATCTTATTTGAGTATTTATTCATTAATTATATTGGTCTATAGTTTTCTTTCTTTCTTGAGTTCTTTCCTGGTTTGGGGATCAGGATGACATTTGTTTCATAGAAAGTGTTGGGAAGTATTTCTTCTTTTTCTATGTTTTGGAAAAGGTTTTGCAATATAGGTACCAGTTCCTCTTTAAAGGTTTGATAGAATTCTGATGTGAGCCATCTGGTCCCAGACTTTTCTTTTTTGGGAGATTTTGTATAGTTGATGCTATTTTAGTGCTTGATATAGGTCTATTCAAAATTTCTAAATCTTTCTGGCTCAGTCTAGGAAGGTGACATGCTTCTAGGTATTGGTCCATTTCCTTCAGATTTTCATATTTCTGAAAATGGACTTTTTTATAGTAATCATAGAGGATTTTTTTGAATTTCTGAGGCATCTATTGTTTCTCTTTCATTTCTGATTGACGACATTAGAGATTTTACTTTTTGTTTCTGGCTAGATTAGGCAAAGGTTTATCAATTTTGTTAATCTTTTCAAGAAAACCAACTTTTTGTTTCATTGATTTTCTGAATGATTCTTTTGTGTTCAATTTCATTTAATACTGCTCTAATTTTGGTTATTTCTTTTCTTCTACTGGGTTTGGGGTTGAAATGTTCTTCCTTTTCCAGTTGCTTGAGATGACCCATTGGGTTATTAACTTCCTCTCTTTCCGTTTTTATGATGAGGGCTTCCAACGCTATAAATTTCCCTGTTAGGACTGCCTTTGCAGTATTCCACAGGTTTGATAATTTGTGTCTTCATTGTCATTTTGTTCTAAAAATTTGGGGACTTCCTTCTTAATCTTGTCTTTGACCCAGCTATCATTCAGCATAAGGTTGTTTGGTTTCCGTGGCTTAGTTTGAGTATGAAGATTCCTATTGCTGTTGAGTTCAACTTTATCCTATGATTATCCAAGAAGTTACAAGGAATAAATTCTATTCTTTTAAATTTGCTGAGTTTAGACTTGTGTCCTAAGATATGATGTATTTTGGAGGATGATACATGGGCTGATGAGAAGAACGTATGTTCAGTTTTGTTAGGATGAAATGTTCTGTAGATGTTTATTAAGTCCATTCATTTTAGGGTCAAGTTTCAGTCATTATTTCTTTGTTTAGTTTCTTCTTGGAGGATCTATCCAGAACTGCCAAAGAGGTGTTAAAGTCTCCAACTATTATAGTGCTGGAAGATATCAAATAGTTCGTATCAGTTAGGGTTTGCTTTATAAATTGAGGAGCATTCTGGTAGGGTGCATAAATGTTTGCAGATAAAAACCTATTGTATCTGCAAATAGAATTGCAACCCCTTCTTTTTTCTGGTTTCTGTTTCCCTGTATTATAGATGTCTATCCTTTCACCATGAGTCCTTTTTTATCATTTAAGGTAAGATGAGACTTGTATTCAACAGAGTTTTTGTATCCATCTAGCCAATCTGTGCCTCCTTAGAGGACAATTTAAGCCATTCATATTAATTGAGAGGATTGATAGGCATGGTAATGTTTTAGGTGTCATGTTTTCAAAGATCCAGTGGACATTTTTATTCTTTTCGCCATTGTGGGAGTTAGGTTTTGTTCAATAATTTCTGCATGAGTATTCTTTGGTGGTAGAGCATTGTGCTGGTATTATGGGAAATTGGAGGCCTGTTTAGTTATGGCAAAATTCCTCAATGTGTGTATGTTAGTGAAGTAATTGATTTCTCCATCACAAATGAAACTCATTTGCTGGATACAGAATCCCAGGCTGAAAGGTTTTTTTTTTGTTAGGAGATTGAAAGTTGGTGACTATCATCTTCTGGCTTGAAAGTTTTGGCTGAGAGATCTGCAGTCATTTTAATATTTCTCCCTTTGTAGGTAATACTTTTCTTACATATGGCTGCTTGCAGAATTTTCTTCTTAATATTAACTTTGGCAAAGTTAATTACAATGTGTCTAGGAGGTGCTTTATATGTGTTGAGTCTTGCTGGGGTTCTGAAACTATCTACTATCCGAATTTCTGTATCTCTTCCCATGCTTGGGAAATTCTCCTTTATTATATCTTGGAGTAGAGCATCTGTGCCTTTAAGACTATGCTCTTCTTCAGGAATTCCTATAAGTGAGCCTCTCACTTGGGGGAGAGGTCTCATCCTCATGGCACTCAGCTTTGTACCTGGAATTTGTTCACTAGGATCTTCTTTCTCGGAGTTGCAGGTTGCCACAACCAAGATGATGTGTACTTGCCTATCTTCTTTCCTATCTCAGCTCCCATCCTTCAGTTTCAGAAGCCAAATCTGTCCAGAATCTCTCCTTTTGATCAGGAGCCTCTGGCTAAAGTTGCCTCTCATTAGCCATCCTCCTTCCTCTCAACCGCCCCTTAGTGACTTTGTCTTTAATTTCATTGATTTCTTGAGACAGTCTTTACCACTTTCTCTTCAATTCCATTGTTCTTATTTACAATCTATGTTCTGAATTATATTGCTGACATTTCATTAAGTTCTTTATGGGTGGAATTTTCTGCTGTAGTGCTGTTGTAATTCCTTGGGGAAGTTGATCTGCTCTGATTTTTCATTTTTCCAAGGTTTTTTGCCTGATTCCTTCCCATGAGTGTTTTCTATTTATTTTCTTAACTCTAAGCTAAAAGATTAGGGTGTCCATAAATTGTAGTTAAGAGATATACTGTTTGGGATTGATTAGCCAGCTCACAGAGCTGAATCTGGGCCAAGCAAATAGGACAGTAGTCTGCCAGCTTTAGTGCTGTTCAGCAGGCTCTAGGGCTATTTGGATGCAGGTAGGCTGCTGTGGGCACTGGCTCCTCGGGAACACAGAGCTCTCCACACCACTTCTAGAACTTGCCAAAGCAAAATGGCAGGTCCTTGTTCCAACTGTTCAGCAATTTTAAGGCTGCTTGGCTGCCACATCTGGCAGGCTACTGTCCATTTCAGAGGCCCCGGGGATGCAGAATCCATCATGCTCCCACTAGAAATTGCCAGATGCAAAGTGGCAGTTTGCTATTCGGCTGGCCTTCCCTATAGGTTTTGGGACCCATTGGATGCTAAATCTGGTGAGTCAGTGTTAGTTTCAGAGGTTCCTGGGACACAGAATTTATCATGCTCCTTCCCAGAAATGCCAGGAAGAAAGCAGCAGTTTGTTGCTCTGCCAGCTCATCCAGGGACTAGGACTGTTTTGGTGCTAAGACTGTTGTTGAGCTGATGATGTCAGTTTCAGAGGCTGAGGGCACAGAGTTCCCCAAACTTTGTCCAAGACCTACCAGAAGTGAAGTGGAAGTTCACTGTTCTTCTGGCCCCTAGTTAGGCCCCAAGGCATCCAGGTGCTAACTCTACTGGCAGTTGTCAGTCTTAGAGGCCCTGGTAAATGGATCTTGCATCTACTAGGGCCCTGATAAATAGATCTTGCGTCTACTAGGGTCTGCTTATAGTGAAGCTACAGTCTGTGGCCTCTCAGATCAGGGCCTACTAATGGAAGCCACAAGTTGATACAGCCCCTTTCCAGTCAAGGACTAGTGTGGGTCACCCAAGTGCTCAGGCTGGCTTTAGCTGCTGTCTGATCCATGCTACTGACTGTGCCTACTGACTGTTCTTATGTCTCCAGACAGATTAAGGGGTCTCAGATCTGGCTGCAGTCTGAGACTCACCTTACTTGGTGCCAGTGTAATGAGCACAATGCCCCAGCACTCTTCCCCACACAGACCCCAGTCTTGTCACAGCAGGTGACTCCCTGTCACCTGCTTCCTAGGAGTTTTCACTTCCTTTTTTTTTTTCAACCCTAGTGTCCCATGTTTCCTCTCTGCACTTCCTCTGATATTTATGGGAAGAGCAGTTCTAATGGAGGCAGCTGCCTGCACCTTTCCCCAATTTTCTTGGGAGTGGTGAGTATGGTGGCTGCTTCTAGTCACCCATTTTTCCTCACTCCACCCATGAATATTTTAAAACCAACCAGTTCATGCTCAGAGTAACTGATACTATACCCTCAAAAAGTAAATTTAGAATTATGTCTTGTGTTTGAATGTATTCTTTTATAATCCCTTAGTCTACACCCAAATGAATCAAAAGAAGTAATCTGTGAGTCTCACGTCAGTAAAAGGTGAGTTATAAATAGATGAAGCTATATGTATGTATATATACACACCTACACACATGGATACATGCACACATACTTCTATCAATACATACACATGCACAACATGCATACACAACAGAAATATAAACTAAAGAGACATATTGACATTTGTGAAATTTTCTCTCAGGAGCTTCCATGGCTATACAGAATGTTTTTTCACTGTTTAGCCATGGATGCTCCTGAGAGAAAACTGACTGTTCCTAAACTCTCACTTAAGCATTTGTGGGTAACTTTTCATCTTTTTTAAATTTAGTTGGATAGAGATTAGCTGTTCACAGGAGAGTTGCTCTTTCCTGTTAGTGTACTTGTCACCTTTAGGTATTGGCAGCCGCTTCCTTAGGAAGTAATCACATTTCCTGTGTCTGAGACTCTATACTGTCGTGCTCCCTGTTCTGCCAGAATGGGCCTACAGGGAGACAATCCTTTCTGGAGTGAGGATGAGAGGAGGGAAGTACTCAGCAAAAAGAACAGAGCTAATGGAAGCTGGATTTGTCTCTCATCCTCCAGAGCTCTGTCAACATGTGAGGTTGGTGCCTAAATCTAAACCCACCATCACATTAGATGGAACCCTTGCCTCAGGCCTATTGCTGTCTGTTGGGCAAGGATGATGGCACTGATAGGTGAAAAGTAAGGAGGTGGTGATGGCAGTTAAGATGGGGAATTTCAAAGGTAAAAGGGATGGGGACATACAAACTAAAGTTAAACTTGAAGGAAATGCCATCACAAAAGGCTGTCACATATAAGGATTACAATATAGTTACTTAATCTGATACATTACTGTTTTACAGCCTAAGATATTCATTACCAGCTTATAAAACCTTTTTTCTAATTTTTTAAAAAATGATATACCAGGTCAAAATAGTGATTTATAGGCCATCCCCAGTTTAGCAATGACCCAGTGTACAGCATTCTGTACTTACAAATAAGCTCCCAATAAAGGTAATTTATAATTAAATAATTCATTTAATAAGTTGGGAAGTAGTTTCTTCCACGCAGTAGACAAACACATATGGCTAAGCATTTCATTGGTACAGCATCTCTACCCTCATGGCTAGTCTCATAGATAGAGAAGCACAAAGAATCAGAAGAGCCTAGAAAGTTTACAAAGAAAATATTAGCTGAAGCTTTTCATCTCATTGAAGTAGGATTTGCTAAGCTTGAGGAGCAAGCTCCTAACATCCAGCAGTTTAGAAAGGATTGCCGTGCAGTTAGTAAGGACATAAGCAGCTCTTGGGCCATTAACAATGACAAGAAGAAAAAGGCTGTGCAAATTCCCCTAGATACCATTTTTAAGAAACCAACTTCAGGGATAATCTCCCCTCCTCCAGCAACAGAGTGAAATTCTGATTCTTCAGCACCCACTCCATCCTCTCCAGCACCATCTCCATCATCATCTTCCAATTTATGTTAGTTTCCCCTCTTGTCTCAAAATGCCCCTTCTTGTAAGCAAGACACTGATGCAACACTAAGTAATATTAACCTTGAATAATATTTTTGAAATTTTGCCTATTTCCTATCTAAACTTTTTGTATGAGTTTGTTTAGATGTTCTATTTGTTTGAATTAAAAGAATGAATGTAATAGTTTAACTTATTATAATAGTACAGGAGTATTATTATTATAGTATTACACTGTATTCTTATCACAAGCTATAAGCCATTATAGTATTATTACTGTTGGTATTATTATTATCATATATGTGTTATTTATCAGGGATTTGAAATTCATACAAATTCAACCTAAGGACTTTCTTAGGAACGTGTCTCTTCCATAACCCAGGGACCACCTGTTCATGCATGTGAATATTTAAAGATTAACCAGGTCATCACTCTTGGAGTGACTATAGCTATTTTAATGCAAAAGGTAAGGTTAGAATTATACATCATGTCTACGACCATTTTTTCTATCAGCCTGGATGTGAATGAAGTGACAGGAGGATCCAGTTGTAGAGGCATCGATGAAATGTGAGTCATAAACGATTAAGATGCAGACATATGCACATGCAAACATGTACTTCTGTCAGCATGCATGCACACACAACACATAAAACAGTGACAGAGAAAAGGAATGAGATTTGTAATATTTACTCTCAGGAGCTTCTGGGGTAGTACAGTGTGTCTTTTTTTTCCTTTGCACTGTCATTTTCAGACAGAAATACACTTTGTTTTGACACTGTTTCTCATCTTCTCACTGTAGCATCTGCATTTGACTTTTCACCTTTTTAAGATTGATGGGATAAAAGAGAAACAGATGATAGGTAAATGCTTCTTAGTAGTGTATAGCCACCCTTAGTTACCAGCAGGAAATGCTTAGTCAACACAGGTGTTCTAAGTACAAGACTCTACTAGCATGGGCCAGGACAGAATCTTATTTGGAGCAAGGAGGAGGCAGCAGTGGGCAGGGAGCTGGGGAGTCCTCAGCAGGGTAGAATGGAGCTAATAGCCCTGAAAGTGGTCCTTATCACCAGAGCTCTGCCTCCATGAGAGTCTGGTGCCCCAAACCCAAACTCACTGTCACGTTGGATGGAGCCCCTGCCTCATGCCTGCAGTTAGTTGGTAGTATGTGAAAGCAGGGAAGGCCTTTACAATTGTGAAAGTAAGGAGCTGATGGAGGGACTTGAGAATTCAGAAATTAGATTGGGCAAAGGGGCAAATTAGATTGTGCAGTTGAATTTGAAATAAATCCCCAAATGTGTTCACATTGTCGTTAGTTTCTTTTCTTTCTTTCTTTTTTTCTTATATTGGGTCAATTTTTTGAGATTTTTTTATTGTATAGGGTTGATTGAGGGTACAAAGAATTATGTTACACTGATTGCATTTGTTAGATAAAGTCCCTCTGATAATTGTGTCCCACCTCCAAGAGGTGTGCCATACACCGTGACCCCCATCCCCCTCTCTCCTCTCCTTTCTCTACTCGCTCATTCCCCTACCCCCTTCTATTAGTTCATCTACTGCCTTCATATTAGAATTGAGTACATTGGATTCTTGCTTCTCCATTCTTATGATGCTTTACTAAGAAGAATGTGTTCCAGCTCCATCTAGGTTAATACAAAGAGGTAAAGTCTCCATCATTCTTAGTGATATCCAGGCAATTTTTGCATCTGTATTCTGAAAATGATATTAGCCAATAATTTTTTTCCTCAAAATTTCAACAGTAAAAATCCAAGCTTAAATCTTCAGTCATTAATTTTTTCATAGGCCAGAGATAGTTATCATAAACATGCAAAGATACATTGCTATGGAGAAGAACAAATAAATCTCCAGATAACTGATTGCATGTGAATTAATGGTCAACCACTTTATAAGTTGCACAGTAATTTAAGCTAATTTGAACCATAAAGTCATGTCTGAGGAGCAACATGGCATTTTATTATGAACATTTTTAATTCTTTAGTGCTGTTCCAAGTGAACTGAAAAGACTATCCTGTGTCTCACCGATACAAAGTAAGATATAAATAAATAATATGTAAATACATTCACACATGCATTCATTCATACATGAATGCATACACATACACACAATCTACAGAGAAATTGTGATTGGGGATATTCACTCTTAGCAATAATCACAGGAATACAGAGTTGCCTCAATTAGCATTTCTAAAGTTCTCTCATGGTAAGCTTCTGTATGGAATATTATTTATCTTTTAAGTAGATGTAGGAAAAGGAAGAATAAGTGATAGAGAAGGAAGTGTTTTAGGCCTGGTGTGTGTCACCCTAGGTTACTGTGTATGAGACTGTAACAGTGTGGGCCAAGAAAAGAGAATCCTTTCTGAAGGAAGGAAGAGCCAGCAGTGGACAGTGAGTGAAAGAGCCCTCAGTAGACAAGAAAGGAGCTAGAAGACCCTAAAATCACACCAGCATCACACTGGATGGAGCCCCCTTGCACAGGCCTGCAGTTATTTGACCATATGTGAAACCAGGGAAGGCTTTTACATTGGGAAAGTGAGGAGTTGACAAGGGACATGAGAGTCAGGAAATTAGATGGGGTAAAAGAGGATTTGTACCTACACGCTGTAGTTGAGTTTGAAATAAATTAAAATACAAATGTGTTGACATTGCTTCAATAGTCAAAACCTGAACTTAAATCTTGAGTACTTAAACATTGTTTATAGACTTAAGATATTTATTACAAATGTGTAAAGAAGCATTTCTTTGGCAAAAGATATACCAGTTTCCATATAGCATATTTACTTGATAAGTTACACAGAAATTTTAGCTAATTTGATCCAAAATATTAAGTGTGGGGAGTACTGTGATATTCTATTATGTATCTTTTTCATTCTTTGCACTGCCTCATTTGAATTGAAAGCAATATCCTGGGATGGATTCACCAATGTAATATAGGGTAGAAATGAATAAATATATAAAATATATAACAAGTAAGGAGTTGATGGAAGGACTTGAGAATCAGGAATTTAGATGGACTTATAGGGATCTGTACCTATCAATACATTTGAATTTGAAATTCATTTACCAAATGTTTTCGTGTGTGGATATGTTCAATAAGAACTGAATTTAAACCTTTAGTCCTTAAATTATTCATAGACCTAAGATCTTCATTATAAACCTATGGAGTCATTTCTGTGGATAAACTATACAAAAGTTTCTGAAAAAATAACTTACATATGACTAAGGGTCAGCCAGATTAGAAAGTGTAGATAATTTGAGGCAGAAAGTTAAGTTTGGGAAGTTACATGGTATCTAACTATATTTATTCGTAACTCGCATACCTCTGCCTCCCAGGAATACACACCAGCACTCTATGATGAATCTGTCAGAGAAATGTGAGATATGATTAAACCAATATAAATACTTAAATAAAAAGATGATATGGGTAGATAGATCAATAGATATACTAGTTATATATATATTCACACACATAGATGAGTCAACATGTGCACACATATACATAGACAGACACAGAGGAAGAGAGAGACTGAGATTTAGAAGTTAATTTTTAGAAGTGTCCATGGCAATACAGTCTGGCAATACACTGTCTCTTAGGTGTCACACTATAGCACCTTTCTATCTTTTATGGATCTAGTTGCTGAAAGAGAACCAGATAATAAGAGGAATGCTTCCTCCTCCTAGTGTGTGTTTGACACCCTGAGTAACCACCAGCCAACATCCTCAGGAAATTGTCAGAATGACTGTACTAGATTGGGTGAAGGGAGGAGATAATCCTATCTGGAGCAAGGCAGAGGTAGCAGAGGACAGGGTAGAGGGGAGCCTTCGGCAGAATACTACGCAGCTAATAGAGGCTGGATGTGTCCCACACCCTCAGGTCTCTACAACCATGGAAGCTATTGCCCCAAACCCAAAAGCAACATCATATTGGAGGGAGCCTTGACTTAGTCCTACAGTTACTTGGCCCTATCTGAGGGACAGGAAAGACAACCATGGTGGGAAAAAGGAAAGAGATAATGGAGAGACTTAGGAAACAGTAAGTTAGATGGAAGAAGAGTGGTCATTTCCTATGAGCTGAAGTTAGATTTCAAATAATTTTCACCAGAAAAGCCTTTTTTATGCATTGGGTCAGATTCATTGCTAAAAAGCTATATTTAAATATTGAATTATTAACTTTTTTGTAAGGTATAAAGTATTTATTGCAGACATATAAAGTACCATTTCTAAGGAATATGATAAAGTAGATTCCAAATTCCTGACTTCTGTGTAACACTTTTAAGAGTTAATTAGTTTATAAGTTGAAGAATAACTGTAACAACTAATTTGAACTAAAACAGAAAGTTATATAATGTCTCATTGTAACCTTTTTAATCCTTTAGTACTGGATCAAATGAATTAAAGTCTGAGTGCTTGAGTGAAGTCACCAATGTGAGGTAAGATATAAATGAATTAATACATGTACATGTGTTCTATGTACCCACACATACATGCATTCATACACACTCAACATACAAAGAGATTAAGATTTGGGATATTCACTGCAGGAGCTTTGAGACACAGAGTTTCTTGCTAGCTGTTTCCAGTGTCCTGTTGTGGTAAGCTTCTGTGTATAGTATTCTTAGTCTTTGGAATTGTGGAATAAAGAGGAAGTAGGCAAAGAGAGAGTATGCCTAAACCTTGAGTTATTAACTTTTCTGATAGGTCTAAATTTTTAAATGAAATTAAAAAAAATTTTAATCAAGTAGTTTATTACTTAAAGAGTAATTGTAGCTGAATTGACTCAGAAATTAAATCTAAAAAATCATGGTTGTCTATGTATCTTTTTATTTCATTAACACTGCCTTTAATGAAGTGACACCAGTAACTCATAAAGGAACCATCCGTGAAACATATAAGTAAACAAATATAGATGCAGTAGAATCTCCATAGTGGACCACCTGTCTACATGGACTGCCTTCTTATGTTGACCTAATTTTCATAGACCAAACTTGGGGCACATGTACATATCAATACAGTAGGCTAGTTCCATCTCCATATATGGAACAGTTTGTTATAGTCCCCTGGGTGGTCAACATACAGAGGTTCCACTGTTTACAGTGTAAACAAATGTATCCATGTAAATGCACACATAGATATACAGGCACACACAAAGCCTTCATGAAGAAAAGAGAGATCGAGATTTGGTAGTTCATTGTCTTAGACACTGTTTTCTAAAATCTTGTTACACCAGAATATAATGTAAACATAACTTTTAATTTACAGGGAAATCAAAAAATTAATATGACTTGCTTTATTGTGACTTTAGCTTTATTGTGGTGGTCTGGGTCCTGATCCACAGTGTCAGCAAGCATTTCCTATGTCTTATTATAGCAGCCAAATGAACTAAAACAGGACCAATCACTATATTTTTCTTTTTCTTTTCCATTTCAAGAATACTGTAAACATGATTATTCCAAAGTCTGCCTCCTGATTTATATTTTAATTTTTTTTTTTTTTTTTTTGGCTAAGCACTATTCTTAACCTATGACTATC
>NW_003852616.1:910871-951357 GCF_000181295.1 Otolemur garnettii
ACACTGTCTCTTAGGTGTCACACTATAGCACCTTTCTATCTTTTATGGATCTAGTTGCTGAAAGAGAACCAGATAATAAGAGGAATGCTTCCTCCTCCTAGTGTGTGTTTGACACCCTGAGTAACCACCAGCCAACATCCTCAGGAAATTGTCAGAATGACTGTACTAGATTGGGTGAAGGGAGGAGATAATCCTATCTGGAGCAAGGCAGAGGTAGCAGAGGACAGGGTAGAGGGGAGCCTTCGGCAGAATACTACGCAGCTAATAGAGGCTGGATGTGTCCCACACCCTCAGGTCTCTACAACCATGGAAGCTATTGCCCCAAACCCAAAAGCAACATCATATTGGAGGGAGCCTTGACTTAGTCCTACAGTTACTTGGCCCTATCTGAGGGACAGGAAAGACAACCATGGTGGGAAAAAGGAAAGAGATAATGGAGGGACTTAGGAAACAGTAAGTTAAAGGGAAGAAGAGTGGTCGTTTCCTATGAGCTGAAGTTAGATTTCAAATAAATTTCACCAGGGTGTGATTCCATCTTGCATGGGTGTTCCTCAGAGCAGTAAATGTTTATCTGTCTGCCTTCTCTCCACCTAAGTGCATGCCATCACCTCATGGAAGATTCGGTGGACATGGACATGAGCCCCTTGAGGCCTCAGAACTACCTTTTTGGTTGTGAACTAAAAGTCAACAAAGATTATCACTTTAAGGTGGATAATGATGAAAATGATCACCAGTTATCTTTAAGAATGGTCAATTTAGGGGCTGGTGCAAAGGATTAATTGCGCATTATTGAAGCAGAGGCAATAAATTATGAAGGTAGTCCAATTAAAGCAGCAGTTCTCAACCTGTGGGTCATGACCCATAGGAACTGTTATTAAAGGGTCGTGGCATTAGGAAAGTTGAGAACCACTGAATTAAAGTAACAATTGCAACTTTGAACATGTCTGTACAGCCAACGGTTTCTCTTGGGGGCTTTGAAATAACACTACTTGTGGTCTTTTGGTTAAAGTGTGGTTCAAGGCCAGTACTAGTGGGCAGTACTTAGTAGTTGTGGAAGAAGATGCAGAGTGAGAAGATGAAGAGCAGTATGGGAAAGTCTTAAGTATGTTTGGAAAGTGATCTGCCCCTGGAGGTGGTAGCAAAGTTCCACAGAAAAAAGTAAAACTTGCTGCTTATGAAGATGAAGATGAAGGTGATGATGATGATTATGCAGATGATGATTGTGAAGATGAAAATGCTGATGATTTTGATGAAGAGGAAACTGAAGAAAAAGCTTCTGCAAAGAAATCTGTAGGAGACACTCCAGCCAAGAATGCACAAAAATCAAACCAGAATGGAAAAGATTCAAAATCTTCAACACCAAGATCAAAAGGTCAAGAATCCTTCAAAAACAGGAAAAAAAATCCTAAACACCAAAAGGACTTAGTTCTTTAGAAGATATTAAGGCAAAAATCCAAGCAAATATAGAAAAAGGTTGTTCTCTTCCCGAAGTGGAAACCAAGTTCATCAATTATGTGAAGGATTGCTTCCAGATGACTGACCAAGAGGCTGTTCAAGATTTCTGGCAGTGTAGGAAGTCTCTTTAAGAAAATAGTTTAAACTGTTGGTTAAAATTTTCTGTCTTTGCTGGGTGCCTGTGGCTCAAGCGGCTAAGGTGCCAGCCACATACATCTGAGCTGGTGGGTTCAAATCCAGCCCAGCCCGCCAAACAACAATGACAGCTGCAACCAAAATAATTTTCTGTCTTATTTCATTTCTGTAACAGTTGATATCTGGCTGTGCTTTTTATAATGCAGAATGAGAACTTTCCCTACTGTGTTTGATAAATGTTGTCCAGGTTCCATTGCCGAGAATGTGTTGTCCAAAATGCCTGTTTAGTTTTTAAAGATGGAACACCACACCTCACTTGGTTTTAAGTATGTATGGAATGTTCTTTTTTTGTTGTTGTTAAGACAGAGTCTCACTTTGTTGCTCTCCATAGAGTGCTGTGGCGTCCCAGCTCACAGCAACCTCCAGCTCTTGGGCTTAGGCGATTCTCTTGCCTCAGCCTCCCGAGTAGCTGGGACTACAGGTCCCTGGCTATTTGTTGTTGTTGTTGTTGTTGTTGTTGCAATTTGGCTAGGGCTGGGTTTGATCCCGCCACCCTCGGTATATGGGACAGGCACCCTACTCGCTGAGCCACAGGTGCCACCCAGTATGAAGAGTTCAATGTTATGATAGGACATAGTAGTAGTAGTGGTCAGACATGCAAGTGGTGGAGAAACAAAAATATACATGTGAAAAACTCTCTCTCTCTCTCATTTTTTTTTTTTTTTTGAGACAGAGCCTCAAGCTGTCCCCCTGGGTAGAGTGCTGTGGCATCACAGCTCACGGCAACCTCCAATTCCTGGGCTCAAGCAAGTCTCCTGCCTCCGCCTCCCAAGCATCTGGGACCACAGGCAGCCACCACAACACCCGGCTATTTTTTGGTTGCAGCCATCATTGTTGTTTGGCGGGCCCAGGCTGGATTCAAACTCACCACCTTAGGTGTATGTGGCTGGCACCTTAGCTACTTGAGCCACAGGCACTGAGCCAAAACTCTCTATATTTTAATAAAAAAAATTTTTTTTACCAGAAAAGCCTTTTTTATGCATTAGGTCAGGTTCATTGCTAAAAAGCTATATTTAAATATTGAATCATTAACTTTTTGGAGAGGTATAAAGTATTATTACAGACATATGAAGTACCATTTCTAGGGAATATGACATAGTAGATTCCAAATATATCACTTGTGTGTGACACTTTTAAGAGTTAACTAGTTTATAAGTTGAAGAATAACTGTAACTAATTTGAACTAAAACAGGAAATTATGTATGTCTTATTGTAACCTTTTTAATCCCTTAGTACTGGATCATGTGAATTAAAGTCCAAGCATTCCAGTAGAATCACCAATGAAAGGTAAGATATAAATGAATTAATATATGTATGTGTATTCTGTGTACCCACACATGTATGCGTTCATATACATTCAATGTACAAAGAGATTGAGATTTGGGATATTCACTGTCAGGAGCTTTAAAATACAGAGTTTCTTGCTAGCTGTTTCCAATGTCCTGTTGTGGTAAGCTTCTATGTGTAGTATTCTTTGTCTTTTGAGCAGTGATATAGGAAAAGGATGCAACAGTCAAAGAGAGAGTCTTCTTACTCTTAGTGTTCATCCTTAGTTACTAGCAACCAAAACCCTCAGGAAAGTGTCAGAAGGTCTGTGTACAACACTGTAGCAGAGCAACACCACCTATCTCCCCAGGTGTTGGAGAGAAAGATTGAGTAATAACTATAGTGGCATCTTGAGTCATTATTAACTTTTTGGATAACTCTAAATTTTTAACTTTTAAATTCAATTCCTTTTTAAAAAAATTTTTTTAAAGAAACTACCTCATTCTCTTGCTCAAACTGTAGTGCAATGGTGTGATCACAGTTCACTGTCATTGCAAACTCCTGGCTCAAGCAATCCTACTACCTCAGCTTTCCAAGTAGCTGGGGCTATAGGAGCATGTCACCACATCTAGTTATTTTCATTGTGAAATATTTCTAGAGCCTGAATCTTGCTGTGTTATGTCTTGAACTCCTGGCCTGAAGACATCCTTCCAGCTTTGCCTCCCAAAGAGCT
The DNA here is from genome assembly GCF_000181295.1 of Otolemur garnettii. Taxonomy (NCBI): domain Eukaryota; kingdom Metazoa; phylum Chordata; class Mammalia; order Primates; family Galagidae; genus Otolemur; species Otolemur garnettii. The sequence goes on from NW_003852616.1 coordinate 914,521, forward strand.
AGGATTGTAGTCATGAGCACTGAACCCATTTAAGTTGAATTTTTAAAGGCCAGCCAGTTTATAACGTAAAGAGTAATGATAGCTGGTTTGAACCAATATCAAATCTGGGAAATCATGAGATACCTGTACATTTTTACTGCATTAGCACTGCCTTCAGTGAAATGACAACAGTAACTCATGAAGGGATCATGCATGAAATGTGAGATCTAAATAAATAAGTATAGGTAAACATATATATCCGTGTAAATAAACCCCCCTACACACACACACACACACACACACACATTCACAAGCATACACATACATATAGAAAAGCAATATCAAGATCTTGGGACTTCGTTGTCAGGAGTATTCATGATAATACAGAGTGTCTTACGCCCTGTTTTCTAAAACCTTCTTTTGTGCTAATAGTATCTGTAAGTATCTTTCTTTCTTTTTTGGATCTAGTTGGATAAAAAAGGGGCAGGTCATAAGAAAAATCCTTTTTGTTCATAATTTGTTGGTCATGTTTAGTCACCAGCAGCCAATAACCTTGGCAAAGTATGGGAATATGTATATGACACCCTAACAGAGGGGGCCAAGACTGGAGAGAGTCTTGTGTGTAGCAAGGAGGAGGGAGCAGTGGACAGGGAACAGAGGGGACCTCATCAGAAAATAATGGGACTAGTCCCTGTGCCACCATGTGAGACTGCTGCCCCAAAGGCAAATTTATATCACATTAGGTGGAGCCCCTGTCTCAGGACTGTGGTTCCTGGGCCCTATCTGAGGGACGGGGATAGGCGTCCACCACAGGGGAGGCCAGGAGGTATGTGGTGTTGGGACTTAGGAAGGCACAGGGCAAGCAAGATGAATTCCCAGAAACTGAAGTTGAATTAGATGTAAATTTTATCACAAATGGTGTTACACTTGCGATTAGGGTTAAGAGTAAAGAAATGTACTTTACTTACTTTAGCTTGAATCATTAAGTTTTTCCACAGTCCTGAGATTTCATCACAATCATATAAAGCTTCATTTCTAGAAGAAAATCAAACACCAAATTTCAAATAACTAATGTTAATTTTTAAGGCAACTAGATTATAAATTACAGAATAATTATAGCTAGTTTGTATTAGAAAATAAGTCTGGGAAGACAAGTGGAGTCTTAGTATGCTTGTTTTTATCCTTTAGCTATGACCCATTGAATTAAAAAGAGTAATCTGTGGTACAGTCATCAGTGGTGGGTGAGATATCAATATTTTTATAGAGAGAGTAAAGGGAGATACTGAGATTTGTAAAATATATTCACAAATGACATAAGAATTAACTGTAGTAATAAAGAACTGCAATTCAATTTTTATTCACTGTGCTCTTTTATAAGGCCTGAGGTCATCTTTACATCATATATATGAGGCTTAATTTTAGGTAAAAATTATATACCAGGTTTGAAATAATTAATTGACATGTTTTTAGAGTTCAACTAGTTTATAATTGTAGAGCAGTTGTACCTAATTTCAACCACAAAAGTAAGTCTTTGATGTTGCTTGGCTCTGACATTTGGTTATCTGTCTGTCTGTCTGTCTGTCTTTGAGACAGTGTCTTGCTCTGTTGCCTGGGCTAGAGTGCAACGGAGTCACCACAGTTCACTAGGTTCTTAAATTCCTGGTCTCAAACAAACCTTCTGCCAGCTTCCTGGGTAGCTGGAACTACAGGCTTGGATCACTATGCTTAGTTAATTTTCTTCTCCTTCTCCTCCTCATCATTCTTCTTCCCTGGGTCTCACTATGTTGTTCAAGCTGGTCTGGAACCCCTGGCCGCAAATGATCCTCCTGTCTTGGCCTCCCAAAGTGCTAGGATTACAGGCATGAGCCACCATGCCTGGCTTGACATGTCCTTTTGTTTTAGTTTCTTTCTCAAAGATGGTAATGTGGATGGGTGGAGGGGGGTGATTTGAGGGATCACCTCTATGGTTTATCTTACAAGGGTACAAGTGAATCTTTCTAAAAGTAGAATATAAACATCTTAACACAGTAACTAAGAAAATGACATGAAGGCTATGTTAACCAATTTGATGAAAATATTTCAAATCATATATGAAAACACCATACTGTACCCCATGATTGCATTAATGTACACAGCTATTATTTAATAATAAAAAAAGATGGTAATGACATGTACATTTTTAATCCTTAGCACTGACTCGAATAAAATGGCATCAGTGGTGTTTGACTACTTTGATTTATCTCACCTTTCGGTGATGGTTTTATAAAAGACTACTGATGTCATTTATTTGAATTAATGCTAATGCATATCTATACATGATACATAACAGGATAAACACATATCCTTTTATGTATCATATATAAATATATAAAGACAGAGGTGTGTGTGTGTATATATATAGAGAGAGAGAAATCAATATAGAGAATGTACAGGAATACCTCATTTTTTTGCTCTTCACTTCGTTTCACTTTGAAGACATTGCATTTATACTGATTGAAGCTTTTTGGTAACTCAGTGTTGAACAAGTCTCTTAATACCATTTTCCCAACAGCATGTGCTTACTTCGTATCCCTGTGTCACATTTTGGTACTTCTCATAATATTTCAATATCCTGATCTGTGATCAGGAATTTTTATAATCATTACTACTATAATTGTTCTGTCACACTGTGAACCATGCCCATATAAGACAGTAAACGTCATTGATTAATGTTGTGTGGGTTCCGACTGTTTCACCAACCAGCTGTTCCCTATTCTCTGTATTTTTCCTTGGGACTCCATTTCCTGAGGAATAAGAATATTGAAATTAGGCCATTTAATAAGCCTACAATGTCCTCTCAAATGAAAAGAAGAGTCACACATCTCTGAATTTAAACCAAAAGCTAGAGATAATTATGAGGAAGCCATGTCAAAAGCCGAGATAGGCCAAAAGGGAGGCCTCTTGTGCCAACTGGCCAATTTGTGAATACAGAAGACAAATTCTGGCTTGGTGCCTGTAGCTTAGGCAGCTAATGTGCCAGCCATGTATACCAGAGCTGGCAGGTTCAAATCTAGTACAGGCCCGCCAAACAATGACAACTACAACCAAAAAATAGCCAGGTGTTGTGGCAGGCTTCTGTAATCCCAGCTACCTGAGAGGCTGAAGCAAGAGTTGGAGGTTGCTGTGAGCTGTGATGCCATGGCACTCTACCCAGGGTGACAGCTTGAGACTTTGTCTCAAAAAAAAAAACAAATTCTTTAAGGAAATTAAAAGCTCTACTCCAGTGAACACGTGAACGTTAAGAAAGCACCTTATTGCTGATGTGAAAACAGTTTTATGGTCTGGATAGAAGGTCAAATGAGCTACGACTTTTCCTTAAGCCAAATCTTAATCCAGGACAAAACTCTTAACTCTCTCTAAGTCTATGAAGGCTGAAAGAGTTGAGGAAACTTCAGAAGAAAAGCTTGGAGCTAGCAGAGATTGGTTCATGTGGTTTAAAGGGAGAAGCTCTCTCCATAATGTAAAAATACAAAGTGAAACAGCAAGTGCTGATGTAGAAGTGGCAGGAAGTTATTCAGAAAATATAGCAAAGATAATTGATGACAGTGGCTACACTAAACAACAGATTTGCAGTGTAAATGAAATGGCCTTCTATTGGAAGAGGAGGCCATCTAGGACTTCCCTTGCCAGAAAAGTCATTATCTGGCTTCTAAACTTCAAAAGAATAATAGGCTGACTCTTTTTGTTAGGGCCTAATGTAGCCGGTGACTTTAAGTTGAAGCCAGAGCTTATTGACCATTCTGAAAATCTTAGTACCCTTAAGAATTATGATAAATCTATTCTACCTGTGCTCTCTAAATGGAAAAACAAAGCCTGTGTGATAGCACATGATTTATAAAATGGCTTATTGAACATTTTAAACCCGCTGTTGAAACTTACTGCTCAAGCAAAAACAAAGATTTCTTTCAAAATAGCACTGTTCATTGACAATGCATCTGGTCACTCAAGAACTCTGAGGAGATGTACAAGAAGATGAATATTGTTTTCATGCCTGCCAATGCAAAATTCATTATGTAGCTTATGGATCAAAAAATAATTTTGACTTATAACATGTATTTTGTAAGGCTATAGCTGCAATAGGCAGTGATTCCTCTGATTGATTCACATGAAATAAATTTTTAATTTACTTTGAAGCTTTTCAGATTTATTTTATTTGAAAATTAAAAGTTTGCTGCACTATTCACCATTGTAGATGCCATTAAGAACATTGGTGATTCATGGGAAGAGGTCAAAATATCGACATTCAGAGGAGATTAGAAGAAATTGATTGCAGTCTTCATGGATGACTCCAAAGGATTCCAGATTTTAGTTGAGGAAGTCACTGCAGATGTTGTGGAAATAGCAAGATAACTTTTAGAAGTGGAGCCTAAAGATGTGACTTAATTGCTCATTTTCATGATAAAACCTGAGCACCTGAAGAATTGCTTCTTATGGATAAGCAAAGAAAGTGTTTTCTTGAGATAAAATCTACTCTTGATGATGATGCTGTGGACAGTTTTGAAATGACAACAAAAACACAGGATATTCCATAAACTTTGCTGATAACATCGCAGCAGGGCCTGAGAGGACAGACTCCAATTTTGATTGAGGTTGTACTGTGTGTAAAATGCTACCAAACAGCATCACATGCTACAAAGTAATCTTTTGTGAAAGGAAGAGTCAATTGATACCACATACTTCATTGTTGTCTTATTTTAAGAGGTCACCACAGCCCCTCAATCTTAGCAAACACTATCCTCAACAGCCAACAACCAATAACATCAAGGCCATGCCCTCTACCAGCAAGAAGTTGACTCACTGCAGGGTCAGATGCTCCTTAGCATTTTTTAGCAATAAAGTACTTTAAAGTATATCTGTTTTTTCCTTAGACATAATCTTGTATTCTTAATAATCTGCTGTGTTGTATAAATATAACTTTTGTATGCACATGTAAACAAAAAAAATTATGTGACTTTCTTAATGTGAAATTTACTTTATCACAGTGGTCTGGAATTGAACCTGCTATATCTTTGAGATATGCCTATATATGTATCCTTTATATATTCTCTGTCTTTTTACATTATACCCACATAGAAACACACACACGTGCACACACACATACACAGGAGAGAGTAAGAAGAGAGAAATATGTAAATTGAGTGTTGAGAGTATCCATGAGAAAAGAGTTTTCTGGTCAATGATTCTATAATTCTTTCTAAAAAGATAGACCTTCCAGGGGGCTCAATTATGTTTTTATATTCTTTAGATTCAGGGAATTTTTGTTGTTTAGATAAATTAGTCATGTTACTGTTTCATGTAGCAAACATCTAATGATATATTTTTGCATTTGTTTGTGGTTATAGTGTGTTAGAACTACTTGCCAGACTTGAGGATGATGAAGATGTTGACATACCAAATGAGTAAGTCAGTTTAAAGTCTGGAAGTAGGGAGCCTTTGATGGATCTCTTTGGGACAACAGGGCTTGTGCTAAGGCAAAATGAAAAGGAAAACTATGGAAAGATATCAAAATTTATGGCAGGGTGAGCATGCAATATTTACTCCAATTGAATTTGCAGGAAAATACTGTTGAAAACAATTTTCCATCTTTTCAGAAGAAAAAGGTTCATAAAAGACCATAATTTTATTAAAATTTTCTTTCTTAACAGAGGACTGAAGAATGCTATTTACTCTTAAATCCTGGTTCCTTCTTAATTTTAGAAAATTTAGTGTTGGATATCCTCTGATTCCTAGTTTTGTAGAATTTTCTATGAGCACATCAGATTCATTGGAAAGGTGAAAATATTTAGCTAACTAAAGTCCTCTTCATGCTTATTGGGAATTTATTAATGTTGATTTGTTTCTGAGTATTCTCCTCCGGAGTACTTACTATTGCACTGATCTGAAGGCACTTTATCATGGACTCACTGTAATGCAATAATACATTCTTAAAATTGCTTACATCTGAATTGCAGAAATATTCAGGAGATTTTTCTTCTGTCCCTCTCTTATCCAGTTACATAACCATTCACCAGCTTTGTGAATGTTGGAAAGAGACAGTACTACCAAAGAGGAAATTACCTGATCACTGTTGCAATTTGTTGGTCTCTAAACAAAGATTACATTGGAAACAAAGGGGGCAACTGGTGAATACAAACAGTTCTTCAAACGACCCTGAATTTCCATTTTCTAGAACTTATTTCATCATGGACCATCAATGAACGATTCATTCTGCTACTTACTTAAATTGTATGTCTGAATATTAGCTGTACAGTTGTTAATGGAGCTGCCCAGAGCTAGGACAAAATTTAGATACAGAAAGGGAAGCATTTCTTTCCTCTTTCCCTACTCTAAAAAATAAAGTGGGTTCTGTTGTGTTTTATTTTCTATTTAAATTACAAAATCAAACCGCTTTGCAAGGATCTAGGAGGCATTTGCAGTAGTTCCTGTGAGAAATGTTGGTCTTTCAGACCAGGGAGATGATCCTGGATTTGGAGTTAAAGCTGGAACTGATCTTGGCTCTGGCATTTGATATTCACTTGACACTCAGCAAATCAAGTTTATATATATCAGTATTATTATTATTATTATTTTAGAGACAGAGTCTCACTTTATCGCCCTCGATAGAGTGATATGGTGTCACAGCTCACAGCAACCTCCAGCTCTTGGGCTTAGATGATTCTCTTGCCTCAGCCTCCTGAGTAGCTGGGACTACAGGTGCCCACCACAATACCTGGCTATTTTTGTTGTTGTTGCAGTTTGGCCGAGGCCAGATTTGAACCCACCATCCTAGATATATGGGACTAGTGCCCTACTCACTGAGCTTTAGGCGCTGCCCATCAAGTTTAAACTTCTTTAAACTTTAGATGATTCAAATGTAAACTGGCAATAATTCTATAATGTCTATTTAGTGGATGTTATAACAAATTAATAATACAAGTAAAATAACATATGTAAGTAAAGTGCTTTGAAAATCATCTGCAGTTTAGTGTTTGATGCACATATATTTTAGATAGGAAAGTAAAAAGAACCTCATGAAATGGAAAGGTGAAAATTTTACTTATCAGTAAAAAAACTTCAAATACACTTCTGAATTTTGTTTTAAACAGGCCTTTGTGTCCTGGTTAAATTCATAATGTGGGTTAGAGGAAATCTGTGATTAATTTTATTTTTACTTCCTTTTGCAGTGGGAAGATTAAGAAAATGGTGCATTTAATTGTGTCATCCCTTGCATTCGGGTATGAGAGACTATAGAAAAGACATATATTAAATACATGTGACATTTAATTTCAATATTTTTAGTGAGAAAGGATTTGAAAAAAAATAAAGCAAAAAGCGTTTCCACTGTCAATGTTGCCAAATGGCCATGTGCCCCATTTAAGGTAATCTCATTTATTTTGAAATTTTAATTTAAGCAGAACATTAAGATTTGCAAAGAAATGGCATTAAAAACAATGAGATATGATTTTAAAATACTGTAAGTGTTTTATTAAATACCTTATATATCTGGAATCACTCCTGGATTTTAGAAATATTTTACTTAAGGTTCTTCTCTATATGAGAATAAGATTTCATACTATGATACAGATTTACACAGTATAATTGCTTTATTTTGAATTAATATCTTAATTTCAGTTAGAATTATGAAAAATTACTTTGAAGATCAATTAATTCATCTTTATAGATTATGTAAATAGTTTAAGCATTTTATGAGGAATGTGTTTGGATTATGTGAGAGAGAGGCTCAAGAAGAACGTTAGAGCTCAATAATGTAAGTATTTAAGGCAGTGATTCCTTCTCATGTGCCCATGAGTATGCTAGAAGCACCCATGAATTTGATCACAGACTTGTTGAAAATCTCACTGATTAAAAGATTTTACTGTTAAAGTGGTCTTTTAAGGGCTTATGTTAGTCATTCTTTAATTTGTTTCTTATTACTAAATTCTTAACAATTATCCAGGTTTTTAAAAAGTTTTTAAAACTTTAATCTGTATCCAGGTTTTTACAGATTAATGAGGTTTTCTTTATTATAAGACATTGGTGTAAACACCTTCTGAAATTCTCAGATTTTAAGATGGGTTTACAAATAGGCATATGTAATTTTTTTTGGTTGGGGATTCATTGAGGATTCAAGGAACTAGGTTACATTGATTGCATTTGTTAGATAAAGTCCCTCTTATAATTGTGTCCTATCCCCAAGAGGCATGTCACACCTGTGGCCCCCCACTCTCCTTCCTTTTTCCCTCTCCCTGCATTTCTCACTGTGTACTAGGTCATCAATTGTCCTCATATCAGAATTGAGTACATAGGATTCTTGCTTCCCCATTGTTGTGATGCTTTACTAAGAATAATGTGCTCTACTTCCGTCTGGTTTAATACAAGAGATGTAAAGTCTCCATCTTTTTTAATGACTGAATGGTATTCCATGGTATACATATACCACAGCTTGTTAATCTATTCCTGGGTTGGTGGGCATTTAGGCCATTTCTACGTTTTGGTGATTGTAAATTGAGCTGCAATAAATAGTCTAGTGCAAATGTACTTATGATAAAAGGATTTTTTTTCTTCTAGGTAGATGCCCAGTAATGGGATTGCAGGATCAAATGGGAGGTCTAGTTTGAGTTCTTTGAGGATTCTCCATACTTCCTTCCAAAAAGATTGTATTAACTTACAGTCCCACCAGCAATGTAGAAGTGTTCCCTTCTCTCCCCACCCATGCCAACATCTGCAGTTTTGAGATTTTGTGATGTGGGCCATTCTTACTGGGGTTAGGTTGGTACCTCAAGGTGGTTTTGATTTGCATTTCTCTGATAATTAAAGATGATGAACATTTTCTCATATGCTTGTTAGCCATTCATCTATCTTTTTTATAGAAGGTTCTTTTCATTTCTCTTGCCCAGTAATATAAGAGACTATTGGCTCTTTTTATGTTTATTAATTTGAGTTCTCTGTAGATCCTAGTTATCAGCTTTTGTGCAATTCATAACATGCCAATATCCTTTCCCATTGTGTAGGTTGTCTATTTACTTTGATTGTTGTCTCCTTAGCTGTATAGAAGCTATTCAATTTAATTAAGTCCCATTTGTTTTATTTTTGTTGTTGTTGCTGCCATTGCCATAGAAGTCTTCTTCATAAAGTCTTTCCCTAGGCTAATATCTTCAAGTGTTTTCCCCAGTTTCTTTGAGGATTTGTATTGTTTCATGCCTTAGATTTATATATTTTTATCCATATTGAATCAATTTTTGTGAGTGGAGTGTGTGTTTAGTTTTAGTCTCTTACACATGAATATCCAGCTCTCCCAGCAACATTTACTGAATAGGGATTCTTTCTCCCAGTGTATATTCTTATTTGGTTTATCAAAGATCAGATGGCTATAAAATGTTAGTTTCATTTCTTAGGGTTCATAATTTTCTTTATAGAGCTCCTTCACCTCTTTTGTTAGATATATTCCTAGGTATATCATTTTCTTTGAAACTACTATGAAGGAGATTGTGTCCTTAATTAGCTTCTCATCCTAGCTGTTATTAGTGTATACAAAGGCTATTGACTTGTGGACATTGATTTTATATCCTGAGATATTATGGTATTTTTTATCACTTCCAGGAGTCTTGTGGTGGAGTCCTTGGGGTTCTCAAAGTATAAGATAATATCGTCAGCAAAGAGGGAGAGTTTGACCTCCTCTGCCCCCATTTGGATGCCCTTTATTTCCTTCTCCTGCTTGATAGAACTTTGGCTAGAACTTCTATGTTGAATAGTAGCAGCAACAGAAGACAGCCTTGTCTGGTTTCAGTTGTAAGTGGAAAAGCTTTCAGTTTTACTCCATTCAGTAAAATATTAGCTGTGGGTTTTTGATAGATAGCTTCAGTTGGTTTAAGAAATGTGCAACCTATGGCTATATTTTCAGAGTTTTAATTAAAAAAGGATGTTGAATGTTATTGAATGCTTTTTCTGCATTTATTGAGAGGCTCATATGGTCTTTGATTTTGCTTCTGTTGATACAGAGAATTATGTTTATGGATTTGTGTATGTTAAACCAGCCTCATATCCCTGTAGTCTATTGGCTAGGATTTTCTTGAGAATTTTTGCATCTATATTCATTAGTGACATGGGCCTGAAGTTCTCCTTTTTAGTTGAGTCTTTTTCTGATTTTGGCATCAGTGTGGTGTTTGCTTTGTAGAACATGTTGGGGAACATTCCTTCCTCCTCAATTTTTTGGAATAATTTCTGCAGTATAGGTATAAACTCTTTGATAGAATTTTGATTTGAAGCTATCTGGACCAGGGCATTTTTTTGTTGGGAGATTTTTTATTTCTTTGATCTCAGTGCTTAAAATAGGTCTGTTCAGGATATCTATGTCTTCTTAGTGAAGGCTAGAGAGAGAGTGTGATTTCAAATATTGATCCATTTCCTTCACATTGTCAAATTTCTGGGCATAGAGTTTCTTGTAATATTCAGAGATAATCTCTTATTTCTCTGTGGCACCTCTTGTTATTTCCTTTTTATCATTTCTGTTTGAGGTTACTAGAGATTTTACTTTTCTGTGTCTAGTTAGTCTGGCCAAAAGTTTATCTGTTTTATGTATTTTTACATGCAACCAACTTTTTGTTTCATTAATTTTCTGAATGATTCTTTTGTTTTCAATTTCACTAATCTTTGATTTAATTTTGGACATTTCTTTTCTTCTGCTGAGTTTAGGATTAGATTGTACTTTTCCCAATTCCATCAGATGGCTTGTGAGTTGTTGATGAGCTTTCTTTCTGTTTTTTGGATGTAGGCATCTAAAGTGATACATTTTCCTCTCAGGACTGCTTTTGCTGTATCCCACAAGTTTAGGTAGCTTGTGTCTTTTTTGTTGTTATGCTCAAGGAAGTTAATGATTTCCTCATTTATCTCTTTCTCACTTAACTGTCATTCATCATAAGGTCTTTTAATTTCCATGTTCTTGTGTGGAGTTGAACATTTTTGTTAGAGTTGAGTTCCACCTTTAATGCCTTGTGATCTGAGAAGATACAAGATAAAACTTCAATTCTTTTGATTCTTTTGAGGTTTGTTTTGTGTCCTAGGATATGATCAATTTTGGAGAATGTTTCACGGGCCAATGAGAACTTATATTCTTTAGCTTTGGGATGGAGTGTTCTATATATGTCTATCAAGCACAGTTGTTCTGGGGTCACATTTAAGTCCTATGTATTTTTGTTTAGTTTCTGTTTAGAGGATCTGTCCAGCTCAGTAAGAGGAATATTAAAGTCTCTTGCTATTATCATGTTATGGGATATCATATTGCTCGGACAAATTAAGATCTGTTTCAGGAATCTGGGAGCATTTAAGTTGGGCGCATAAATATTTAGAATTGAAATGTTTTCTTGTTGTATTTTTCCCTTGACCAATATGAAGTGTCCACCTTTGTGTTTTTTTACTTTAGTTGCTTTAAATCCACTTGTATTTGAAAATAAGATTGCAACCCCTCTTTTCTTCTGAATTCTGTTTGTCTGAAAAATTGTCTTTCATCCCTTAATCCTGAGTTTTAATTTGTCCTTCAGGCTAGGTGTGTTTCCTATAGGCAGCAAATGGATGGCTTGTGTTTTTTTATCTGATCAACCAGCCTATGTCTCTTCAGTGGGGAATTCAAGCCATTAACATTTATTGAGAGAATTGATAAGTGTGGTGGCGTTCTATTCATCTTATTTTGTGAAAGTTCATTGCTTAGTTTTATCTTTTGCATGCATTATTGTGGAAGCTGGGTTTTCTCCTTTAGTTTCTGGTTGCATACTTTGCGGGTTGGTCCATTGTGATGGTCAGTGTATAGAATAGGTCTAAGTAGTTCCTGTAGAGCTTGTCTTATTGTAGCAAAGTTCCTCCAGGTTTGCATATCAGTAAAAGATTTGATTTCTCCATCAATTTTAAACTTTAGCTTAGCAGGATGTAGAATTCTGGGCTAGAAATGGTTTTGTTTAAGTAAATTAAAGGTAGATGACCATTGTCTTCTGGCTTGAAAAGTTTCATTTGAGAAATCTGCAGTCACCCACATGGATTTGCCCAAGTAAGTCTATTGGTGCTTACTCCCTGTGGCTTGCAGAGTTTTTTCTTTTGTCTTGATTTTGGACAGTTTCATCACAAGGTGTCTTGGAGAATCTCTATTTGAGTTGAGATGCCCTGGGGTTTGATATCCTTCCAAAAGGAGTGTGTCAGAATCTTTGGTGATATTTGGGAAATTTTCATTTATAATATTCTCTAGTATGGCTTCCATTCCTCTGGGGCATTCTTCTTCCCTTTCTGAGATACCTGTAACTCATATGTTTGAACACTTCATAAAGTCCCATGATTCTGTCAGTGTATGTTCTGCTTTGTCTATTTTTTTTCCTGACTCTTTAACTGTCTGAGTTAGCTCAAGAACTTTGTCCTCTCCCTCTGAGATTCTTTCTTCTGCATGGTCTAATCTGTTGTTGATACTTTCTTCTGCATCTTAAAGTTCCTTAATTGACTGCTTCAGTTCCTATAGCCTTGCTACATCCTTTCTTCATATCGTTCATCTCTTATTTGATCCTGTTTTTGGATTTCACTTTGGTTATTTTACACTCTCTCAGCAATTTCCTTCATTGTTTTTATGCAATTTTTTTTGAGACAGAGTCTTATTCTGTCACCCTAGATAGAGTGCCTTGTCATCATCATAGCTCACAGCAACCTCAAACTCTTTGAACTCAAGTGATCTTTATTCCTCAGCTTCCTGAGTAGCTGGGATTATAGGTGTACACCACAATGCTAGCTAATTTTTCTACTTCTAGTAGAGACAGGGTCTCATTCTTGCTCAGATGGTCTCAAACTCCTGAGCTCAAGCAATCCACCCATCTTGGCCTGCCAGAGTGCTAGGATTACAGGTATGACCCACCCTGCCCTGACAGCATGTGTAGTTTCAATTCAAATTTCGTGTTCTATCTTGGAGATTAGTCTGATGTGTCTACTATAAAAGAGTATGATAACACTTTTTGAAGTGGATTGGTGGGAATTTTATTTGCTAACAACTGCTTCTGTTGGGTGAAAACTGAAGAATTTTTTCATGATTCTAAGGCAATTCAGTTTTTCCTGCCACTGGATAGTTTAATGCTAAATGACATTTTGATATCTGATCATTGGCCTGAATATAGTCTAACTATAGGGGAAAAAATTCCTTTACTTTTATTCTCATTCTTTATTTTTTTATTTATTATAGAATATTTGGAGTTTTGCTTATCTTCATAGACGTGTCTCTCGTCATTACAGACCTAATTTTCACTAGTAAAATTTATATTCCTTTGGAATATCGTTCAGTTTCTCTAGCTATTGCTTTATTTTTTTTCATGGATCTTCTTCTTCGAGTATATGTAGAAGGGTAAGTTTGAATTCTTTTTAACACCTAAAGCTACCTTGTCCTATTATAAAAGGCATCTGAAAATAACTAGCAGGTCAATCCAATGAAATGTGTCCCTCTTTATCAAAATAATTTTTCTCAAAAGCATGGTCCACAGTAAGCAATAATTCAAATCACAGTTTTTCATAGATTTGGCGTTAATAGTATATGATTGTTGCAAATGGCACTCCCATCTCCAACAATGTATGTGTATTTTCAATGGTTCCTTCAATACATAAAGTTTAAGGGAATTTCAAAAACAGGCCAGGATGCTGATGTGTCTGCATGCACATTATGATGAGGAATATGCATGTGAAGTAATTAATTAATGAATTAATACGTTCAGTAAGAGTTGAGTCCTAGATAACTGTTGATAGCATAGTAAATACTGGATATGCATAACCCCACCTCTCAGTTAAAATGAAAACTTTTATTAAGGAGCAGGGATCTGAGGCATGCTCATTCCATCAGTGAGACTTGACAGTAAGGCAGCAGTTGATTTCCTCTGCTTGCTAACTTTCTAAGAAGGTAGGTGGAATAAGCCAAACCTTGGGAATGGACTGCTGTGGGAGTCAGAAACTATGTTCCCCTGCTTCACTTCATCTAGTGCACCTCAGAAGGCAGTATGTCTCCTTTCCTCCTGATTTTCTATCCTCATGCTATTGAGCTAAGGACTGTTGCCCGCTGTCAGGTAACTCAGAGCCAGAAAGGGGATGCCTTAGATTTGGAAGCAGTATTTCCTGGAGAACTAGTGCCTATGTCTAAAGGAGCCAGTGTTGGGAAGGTGTGGTGGATAAAACTCCACCTTTGCCCAGGGGAGGCCACATTGGCCTATCAGAATTCCAGTGTAAGTGCAAATCCAGACCATGAATTTGCTGTACAAAATAGTGGACCTTTCTCCCTCTCATAAGTTCCCTTGCACAATGCTCAGCCCCAGCTATTATAAGTCTATGATGTATTCAGCTTCCATTACCCACTGGTACTGCCCAACATCTCATCTCCATGAAGGCAAGGCTTGCCTCTTGCTCAGTGCTTTGGTTATATCAATTACTATACTTAAATGTTTAGGTGGATGCTTTTGTCATATACTGTACGTATGAAATGATGAACACAAATTTACTGTTTGAAAATTTTCCGTTGTTATATTATTTCTTCTCCTCTAGTCTAAAAAATTCATTTTAAATTATTCCTTGAAGTAGAATTCTTAATAAGGATGGGTCAAATTTGTGGTCTTAAAATATTTCTATTTCTTCTTGGAGGGGGATGAAATTATATTTTTTGTTTTGTGTTACAGGAGACGGCATTATTTTTCTGATTTACTTAATGTCTTAGATGCTTTCATTATTGTGGCAATTCTGCTGATTGACATCATTTACATTTTTTATGATGTCACATTTCTTAGGAATATTCCCAGGTATGAAACATGATTTCTCAAAACATGATTTCTCAAAGTATTTCTTTTCAATTTTCTATGGCCTTTATTCCATATAGTTTTCTTAATGTTAAATGTTCTGATTCTATACCAAATAGATTACTTAAAAATGAAATGTTTAGAACAATTGACAATATTTTAAACATGATTTCTCAAAGTATTTCTTTTGAATTTTCCATGGCTTTTATTCCATATAGTTTTCTTAATGTTAAATGTTCTGATTCTATACCAAATAGATTACTTAAAAATGAAATTTTTATAACAATTTCCACATACTTTGAAACTAAAAGACTGTGGTATCATAAGGAGCAGTGGAGGTTTTATATACTACCTGTGATTAGTTTAAGAGATGAAGTACACAAAGAAAGAACTGGGCACTTTACCTCTTGTACTAACTTTAACTTTTCTACATTTTGAAATTCCCACTAAATTTCCATTTCTGCTTCAATCACAAATTCCTTACATGTGAATTCTGTCTATCTGAGTTTTTCTTGTAGCCAAGAGAGCATTGATTTGAATACATACAGAATTTGAGTAATTCAGTCATGATTTTCTAAAACATACCAAACAAAAAACTAGGCAGTGATATGGGTAGCAGCATAGCAGTAGAGTTTTATAGTCTACTTGTAGTAAAACTGAAGAAAGTTAAGGCAATATTAGAAGTGTTAGGGATCAGGAAACTAAAAGGTATATGGGAGACTGGTGGCATGTGCTCACTCTTTCTTTCTCACGTGCACTCATCCTTTTTCATTATGGCAATGAGAAAAATGGAAGACAAAATATATACTGGTATATAAATGTTGAGTGCCTCACTAAGCTTGTCCACCCCCAACTAAACATGCTAGGTAACAGGCTTTTGGAGTTGTTTGAAAATAACCTGAGCCAATATGGTCTTCGGAGAAGCAACCTCAGCATAACTTGAAAGCTTGGTAAAAATTATGAAGAAAAATGCCTCATGCTCGACTCTAGACCTACTGAATCAGTGTCTCTGGGACTTAACAATCTAGTGTGTCGAGCTTTCCCAGATGAGTCCTATTTATGCATGCTCAAGTTAGAGAAGCACTAGTCCAGTCCATGAGTTCTCTGCTTTGGAAATTCTGATGATAGGACAGACACCAGCTAGCACACTTGGGAAGGATGTTAGTCTGCTGCCTGCCTGATGTGCATTAGTACCTGTAGTGACCCTGTTACTAAGGATTCTCACAAAGGTGAACAAGAACCCTCCATTTATTTTGATGGGGACAAATTTCAAATGCTGGTCTTATACCACAAAAGTGAAATTTATAAATTCTAAAATCCTGTTGTACTACTATTTCTCTAGACCAGAATTTCTCAATTTCAGCATTATTGACATGTTAGACCAAATAATTCTTTGTTATGGGGTTGTGGGGAAGAGAACTATTCATTGTAATTTGTTCAGCAGCATTCCTGGCCCCTGTCCACCAGATATAGGTAGCACCAGCCCCATTACACAGACAGCAGTCATGATAATCAGCAGTGCCTCCAGACATTGCCACATATCCCCTAGGTAGGTGGCAGAGGAAGGGAGGAACATTGCTCCTGGTTAACAACCACTGCTATAGGCCTAGTTCGCATTGATGATATCCTCTGTCTGAACAAAAAATGTATCTTTTACATTTGTTGTTAGATGGGCAGTTTTTTTCCGGACTCTACGACTTATCATTCTGATAAGAGTTTTTCATCTGGCTCCACAAAAAAGACATCTCGAAAAACTGACCAGAAGGATGGTAAGTAGGCAAAACATATTTATGATTCAGAAAATGTTTTATGTTTTGTAACATATTGTCAAGGGTTGCTATTTATGCTGTATAATGTTCTTTATTTCTATGTTAGCTTATGTTTTACAAATTAATGTTTTAAACTCTTAGGTTTCAGAAAACAAAAGGCGATACACAAGGGGTGGATTTGACCTGGACCTCACTTATGTTACTGGTTTGTGAAGCTTAACTGTTGACTTACTTATATTAACATCATGTTTTCTTGTAATTAGATTTTTTTTTTAATTTTTGCAGTTTTTGGTTGGGTCTAGGTCTGAACCTGCCACCTCCCATATATGGGGCCAGTGCCCTACTCTTTTGAGCCACAGGCGCCACCCATACTTAGATTTTTATTTTGTTTTTACCTTGTCTAAGCCATGTTCTTTCAAAGTATGCTTTATCCATGAAGACCTATCTTCTGTGGTAGTGTGACATATTTGTAGTTTAACTGTAGCAATGGAAAATCTCCATGTCATCTCAAATCAAGGCTACTTAGTCACAGCACAGGAAATTGAATAGATATTTAACTAATCATTTGCATTTAGTTTAGAATTTATTAAGTTCTAATAGTTACCATGCATTCTGAGCATCCCAGAGAGATCTCTTCTCTTCCTAGAATCCCAGAGAATGAGGTCACTAGTTTGTAGATCATAGGCTCCTGGAGTCAGGAGGGCTGGGAAACATCCTGGAAACACCCACTATAATTTTTACCCCAAAGTCTCAGATGTTGTTTGGTGTGTAAGGTAAGAAATAAATTCCAACCATGAGAAGAACTTCATACTGATGCACAATTAATTATATGGCATAGGGCTAGAATCAATTGAGTCTTGGGAACACCATGCCAGTTTTCTGGTCATTATATTAGATAATTTAATATGTTATCTTGATTAAATTGAACGTGTATTAGCTGGTTTTTTTTTTTTGTTAACTTCCATCATAGAGTTCTTTTCCATGAAAAAAGAGACTGATTATATGTAAATTTAGTGTTTCTATATTGTTGTACCTCTCATGACATTCATAACAATGGTAATTTTGACTTTCAGAGCGTATTATTGCCATGTCATTTCCATCTTCAGGAAGACAGTCTTTCTACAGGAATCCAATGACGGTAAGGGTATTTATCTAAGAAATACTCATTTTGCAGTGAATGTACACTATGTAGTTATAAGGTGATTTTTTTAGACAGAGTTTTGGTCTGTTGCCTAGACTTGAGTACAGTGACATCATCAAAGCTCACTGCTACCTCAAACTCCTGGTCTCAAGTGATCCTCTTAACTCAGCCCCACAAGTAGCTAGGACTACAGATATACACCACTATGCATGGCTAATTTTAGTTTTATTCTTTTATAGAGACTGGGTATCACTATTTTAGGGTAGTCTTGAACTCCTGGCCTTAAGCGATTTTCCCACCTCAGCCTCCAAAGTGCTGGGATTACAAGTGTGAGTCACTGTGCACCCAATGTTTTTTTAGCATTTTCTTTAAACTTCTGTGCTTCTTTATTTTTGCAATAACAATGGCAGTGCTAAGTAACTGTAGAAAGTTATTCATACTTTGGAACAAATTTTCCCAAAAAAGAAAATACTGTACAAATGGAGTCTTGCTAAGTTGTCCAGGCTGGTCTCAAACTCCTGGCCTCAAACAATCATTTCACCTTGGCTATGAGTTTAATATTAAATAATATTCTTTCAAAACTTATTCTTTTAATTAAAAAATAATAATGGATTGGTACCAGTTAGCTTTAGCTATGTTACAAACCACTCCCAAACCATTTATTTAGCTCATGATACTGTTATTAGTGAATCTGAGTTTGGTCTAATTAAATGGTTCTGATAATTAGAAGCAAGGTTGCCTATCTCAACTAAGATTACATATGCATTGTGGGCAGCCAGTAAGCCATGTGAGGACCAGCTAGTTTAAAATGGCTTGAGTTCCTTCAACTGGTAGAGCCATGCATGCTGCACATATCTCACCCCCAGGTCAAAGGACCAACCTTCCTGGCACCCACTGCTGCCTTTGACTCCATGATTTAACCAGTGAAGCTGCTACATATCAATAAACTTCACCAGACATGAGGACTGGCTTGCCTGGTTCTCACTATGTTAGTGATGTCACTCTATGACTGGTGGAGACAGCACACTTAGCACATATTCTGAAGAGCCTGAGAGCCAGCTCACATGGTGTCCTTAACCCCTAGCAAAGCCACACCTCTGCCTCCACGAAAACCCAGTCTAGGACACTGATGCACTTATAGAAACTGATAATGTTAGTTATAGCTGAGGAAATCACATGGACACTATACTACCACACCCACCCAGAACCTAAGTAAAAGCACCCTACTTAACCAACACTATAGGACAAAACTAAAGGAAAAAGTCTTTGCTCATGAAAGCTAATCCATAAAGTTGGAAGAGGCAACTGTTCCACCAGATGTGCAAAATCAATGTAAGGATATAAGAAACACGAAATGCAAGGAAACATTACACCTCTAAAGAAATACAATATTTCCCCAATACAGATCCCAGATTAAAAAAGAAAAACACTATAAATTGTCTAAGAATTAAAAAGAAATGACTTTAGGAAAACTCATTGAAAAATAAGAGAATACATACAGATACTATAACAAAATTAGGAAAGCAATTCATGATCTGAACTAGAAATTCAACAAAGATACAGATATCATTGCAAAAGAACCAAGCAAATTTTGGAGCTGAAGAATTTGAGGAATGAAATAAAAACACAACCAGGAGCTTCAAAAACAGACTAGACCAAGCAGAAGAAAGAATTTCTGAACTTGAAGATAAGACTTTCAGTAACCCAGTCAGACAAAAACAACAAAGAATGAAGAAAGCCAATGGAAATTATAGGACACTATTGGACAAAGAAATATTTGCATTATGGGAAATTTAGAAGGAGAAGAAATGAGAAAAGGCATAGAAAATCTCATTAATAAAATAATAACCAAACATATCGCAAGTCATGGGAGACATAATGACACCCAGTTCTGGAAGGAAAAGGTTTCCAAATAGATCCAACCTGAAATAGTCCTTTCTGAGGCATATAGTTGTCAAATTGTCAAAAGTCAAAGACACAGAATTCTAACAACAGCAAGAGAAAAATGTCAAGTCACTTATAAAGGATCCCTATTGGGTATTGGTATTGAGTAGATATCTCAGCAGAAACCTTTACAGGCCAGGAGAGAATGGAATAATACGTGCTGACAGGAAAGAACTATCAGCCAAACTCCCAGCCAAAAATACTATGTCCAGCAAAGCTACTTTCCAGAAATGAAGAAATAAAGCATTTTCCAGAGAAGGAAAAGCTGAGGGAATTCATCACCATTAGACTGCCTTATGAAAATGGTTAAGGGTATACTACATCTGGAAAGAAAAGAATGATTACCATCATGAAAACATGCAAATGTATAAAATGCACAGATCAAGCAGATGTACACATGAGAAAGAGAAAGGAATCAAACTTTATCACTACAGAAACCCACCAAATTGAAAAGATAAATAATAAAAATTGAAGAAAGAAACAAAGGATATACAAAATCACCAGAAAATAATTAACAGAATGACAAGGGTAAGTCTTTACCTGTCAATAATAATGTTGAATGTAAATAGGCAAAATTACCAATTAGAACATTTAGATTCCACTGAATGGACTTTTTTTTTTGAAGACCCAACTATATACTGGCTACAAGAAACTCACCTCACCTATAGAGACACACATAGATGGAAAGTGAATGGATGGAAAAAGATATTCCAAGCAAACAGAAACCAAAAGTAAGCAGAAGCAGCCATAGTTATGTAAGATAAAATAGACTTTAAGTCAAAACACATAAAAAGAGACAAAGAAGGTAATTATATTATGTTAAGGGATCAATTTAGCAAGAAAATATGATAATTGTAAATAATATATATGTATATATGCCCCAAACATTAGAGTAGCCAGATATATGAAGCAAATATTATCAGATGGAAAGTAGAAATACATTCTAATATGATAATAGTTGAGGTCTTTAATACCCCACTTTCAGCAATAGACAGATAATTTGGACAGAAAATCAGAAAAAGAAACATCAAATTTAATTGCACTATAGACCAAATTGGCCTAGCAGATATTTACAGTACATTTCATCCAATAGTACAGAATACATCTTCTCATCAGCATATGGAACATTCTCCAGGGTAGACCATGTGATAAGTCACAAAACAAGTGTCAGCAATTTTTTAAAAATCTGAATCATAGCAATTATTTTTTCTAACTACGATGAACAAAAACTACATTGTAGAAATAATAAAAAGAGGAACTTTTGGAACTTTACAAATATATTAAAATTAAGCAATATACTTTTGAATGAGCAATGGATCATGAAGAAATTAAGAAAGAAATGTAAAAATTTCTTAAATGAAAATGGAAACACAACATACCATGGAAAGCAGCAAAAGCTGTACTGTGAGGGAAGTTTATGCTACTATACACACAAAAAGAAGTAGAAGTATAAACAACCTAACAATGCACCTCACAGAATGAGACAAGCACAAACAAGCCAAATTAATAGAAGAAAAAATACTAACAATCAGAGCAAAACTAAGTGAAATTGAGACTAATAGAATACAAAAGACTGATAAAATGAAAAGTTGACTTTTGGAAAAAAAAAAAAAGAAACCAACATAGACAAACCATTAGTTAAGAGTAACAAAGAAAAAAATAGATCAGACCCAAATCAATAAATTCAGAAATGAAAACGGAGACATTAGAGCTGATAATCTAGAAATATAAAGGATCATTAAAGATTATCAAGAGCACACAGCAATTTGGACAACTTAGAGGAAATTCTTGGACACATATAACCTACTGAGATTGAACCAGGAAAAAAGAAAAATATCTGAACAGGACAATAATGAAGATTTAACAAGACCGAATCAGTAATGTTTCCCAAAGAATAGCCCAGTCTGGATGTATAACTGCTAAGTTCTGCCAAACTTTTAAAGAAGAACTAACACCAGTTCTTCTCAGAGTATTCCAGAAAAATCAAAGGGCAGGCAATTCTACAAGGTCATCTACAAGGTCAACATTACCCTGATTCCACCACCTGCCAAGGACAAAACAAAAAAGGAGACTACAGGTCAGTATCACAGATGAACATAGATGCTGGAATTCTCAGTAAAATGCTCACACTCCAAAATCCAGCAGCATATCAAAATGATTATGTACCATGATCAAATGGAGTTTATCCTAAGCATGCAAAAGTGGTACAATATATGCATATCAGTAAATGTGATACATCACATCATCAGAATGAAGGACAAACGCTATATGATCATCTCCATAGATGCAGAAGTGCCAGGTAAAATTCAACATATTTTCATGATAAAAGCTATCAAGAAATTAAGTATAGAAAGAACATACCTTGATACAATAAAGCCCATATATGACAAACCCACATGTAGCATCACACTGAATGGAGAAAGCTTTTCATCTAAGAACTGGCACAAGACAAGGATGGCCACTTTCATAGTACTAGAAGTGCCAGAGAGGTTAGGTAAGAGAAGTAAATACTGGATATCTAAGGTAGAAGTAAAATTGTGCCTATTTGCAGATGACATACTCTTCTATGCAGAAAAAAACAGGAGATGCCACACACACATCTTATAACTGATAAATACATTCAGTAAAGCTAGAGTACAAAACCAATATACAAAAATCAGTAGCATTTCTAAATAGCAAAAATGAACTAGCTGAAAAATTGAGAAATCAATCCTATTACAATAGCTACAAAAATAAAAGACCTAGGAATAAATTTAACCAAGGAAGTCAAAGATCTCTACAATGAAATGGAAGAAACAATCCTGCGATTCATGTGGAACCACAAATGACCCTGAATAATCAAAGTAATCCTGAGCAAAGAACAAAGCTGGAGTATGTCTAATTTGAGAGCTGTTATCATGAAGGGATGTTGCATTTTACTCAATCTATTTCTGCATCTATTGAGATGATCATGTGGTATTTGTCCAGCATTAAGTTGATGTGATGTATCACATTTACTGATTTCCATATGTTGAACACTGGTAAAAGAAATTGAAAATGTTATAAAATAGTGGAATGACATCCATGTTCATGGACTGAAAGAATTAATATTGTTAAAATGACAATACTACCCAAAGTGATCTACAGATTCACTAAAATTTTGGTCAAAATACCAATGAAATTCTTCACAGAAATAGAAGAAATAATCCTAAAATTCACATGGAGCCAAAAAAGACCCCCAAATAACCAAAGTAATCCTGAGTAAAAAGAACAAAGCTGAAAGTATCACAGTACCTAACTTCAAAAAATGCTACAACACTAGTGTAATCAAAGCAACAGAATGTTGGTATGAAAGCAGATACAGACACCAATGGAATAGAATAGATAAATAGATAAATAGATAAATAAATCCACATATTTACAACAAAGTGATTGTTGAACAAAGGTTCCAAGAACATACATTCAATAAATGATACTGGGAAAATTGGATATACGTATGAGAAGAGTGAAACTAGATCCTTATTTCTCACCCTATACAAAAGTAAACTCAAAATGGAATTAAAAAGTTAACTGAAGACTCCAAACTATAAAACTACTAGAAAAAAACCTTAAGGTAAATACTTCAGACATTGACTATGCAGAGATTTATGAATAAAATCTCAAAAGCACAGGCAATAAAAGCACAACAGACAAATGGGATTACATCAAACTAAAAAGCTCTGTGCAGCAAAAGAAAAAATCAGCAGAATAGAGAGACAATAGGAAGAATGGGAGAAAACATTTGCAAACTATTCCTCTGACAAGGAACAACTCAACAACAACAAAAGCCTACAATCCAATTAAAATGAGAAAATGATCTGAATAGGAGTTTCTCCAAGGAAGATATACATACAAAGGGGTAACAAGTATGTGAAAAAATTCTCAGCATCACTAACTACCAGGGAAATGCAAAACCAAACCACAGTAATCATCTCACCCCAGTCAGTATACTTATTACCAAAAAGACAAGTGATGGCAAAGATGTGAAGGGGAACACTTATATACTATAAGTGGGGATGTAAATTAGTACAGACACATGTAAAACAGTATGGAGTTTCCTAACAAAAAAACAAAATTAGAGCTAATAAATGATTCAGCCATTCTACATCTTTAAACTGAATGAAGGTAACAGATGCAACTAAAATAACATAATTTGTCTTGGATGAATGGCTCCATGTTATCGCTCATTCTCCAGCAGGCTAGTTCAGACCTGTTCACATGGTGGCAGTGACAAGGGCTCCAAGAGCAGAAAGCCAAGTATCCAAAGTCTCTTAACTTACAGGCTCAAAACTAGTACAACATTACTTCTACCTCATTCTGTTGGACAATGCAAAGTACGATACCAGTCCAGATTCATGTTCATGGAGTAGCAAACAGACTCCATCTTCTGATGAAAGGAATTACAAAGAATGGTGGCCATTTTTCATAGTCTATCAGCAAGACAAAGGATGGGAATGCTGTAACTACAGTGTGTGCTCTTAAATTGCTTTAGTCTCTATGGGTGACTCATTTCAAGCATACATTGATGTATACTATGAAATTCCAGCTGAAAGTCTGTGTTTAAGATGTTCACATATATGTTTGTGTACATTAATGCATGTATAGCATTGGTTATACTTGAATAAAAGTCGAATTATCTGTATGTATGCATATATATGTATAAGTATACATATGCTGTATACACACATGCATATATAAAATGTTTATATTTGAAGTACAGTCAATACTGTAAGTTGGCCTAATCTTAAGTATATCTTGATGAGATTATAAGTAAGCATATATAAATGTAACCATCAACCTATCGAGGTATTCAACATTTCTTGCCCTTTCTAGTCAATATCCGAATACACCAGTGATAATTGTTATCCTATTTCTGTCACCACAACTGAGTTTTACTTTTTCTTGAATTTCACATACATGGAATCATATAATACATCTTTTGTGACTGGATTTTTAGCCTCAAAATAAATTATGTGAGATTTTTCTAATATTGTGTGTGACTTGGTAGTTATTTTTATAACATTAATACTTATTGCCTTACAGACTACTGTATTGAAAACCCAAAGCATTCAGTTTATACATAGAAATTGTACAGTTATACTCTGATTCACAAAGGTAGCAAATACATTACATTCTATAAAACCTACTTTACAGAAATTTTGAAAATATATAGCTGAAGACACAGGTATAAGTTTGGCAGCCAAAAATTTTGACAGGGAAGTTTCAGCTTGCATGGCTTTAAATATTGAATTTGAAAATACTGTATTGAGTTTATTTATTTATTTATTTTTGTGGCTGGGGCTGGGTTTGAACCCACCACCTCTGGCATATGGGGCCAGCACCCCACTCCTTTGAGCCACGGCACCGCCCACTGTATTGAGTTTAGAGTAATCATTGTGCTTTATGCTAATTTGAAAAATATAACACTGGCTATTGAAGGAGCATGTTTAACAGTATCTAATTCACTTCAAAATGCTATGCATATAATGGTGGAGTCTATGCACCCCTAAAACTCAGTCATGTAACTCAGGTACGTTGCTAAAGTAATATATTAATTCTTCTAGTACAGTGGTGTTCATACCATTGACATTTGCATGTTGTAGAATAATTTAGAGAGAAATGTGTGCTATTCACAATATTCAGAAAAACAAGTAAAAAGTGAAGGATTCTTCTCAGTTCTTCCGAGATAGTCTCATATTAGATTCCTAAGGATTCATTCTATAAAATAGTAAGCTAATAGATGAATACAATTTCCATGATAGAGAGGCCAGGAGTGGTGGCTCACTCCTATATTCCTAGCACTCTGGGATGCTGAGGCAGTGGATTGCCTGTTCATGAGTTTGAGACCAGCCTGAGCCAGAGCGAGACCCTGTCTCTAAAAATAGCCAGGCATTGTGGCAGGCACCTGTAGTCCCAACTACGTGGGAAGCTGAGGCAAGAGAATGGCTTAAGCCCAAGAGTTTGAGGTTGCTGTGAGTTGTGATGCCTCAGCACTCTACTGAGGGCAACAAAGTAAGACTATCTCAAACAAACAAACAAAAAGCCCCCAACAATTTCCAAGATAAAGGACATTTTCTCATAAATAATGAATTATTTTTCTCAGGCACTTCAGAAGAATAAAAGAGTTTTGGTTTGAACAGAAAGAACTCTTGGAATGTGTTAAACCTGATATTGCAACAAACTTAAGATTTCTAGGATTTCACAAGGACCATATTTTAAATTACTCAGAAGAGGAAAAGCTTGTCTTCTAAAAGAAATGAATTCAATTGTTACCAATATAAAAAGTATTCACTGTATTCATCTCTTACCAAAAAAGAAAAATATAACATTTCCTCTTAGAAAAATATATGTTTATATGTAATATATATGTAACATGTATTTATCAATATAAACAATATAGATTTAAAGTTCCTTGTACCTAGTCAAGCAATAATCTGGAAACCATCATGAACTCCTATAAAAAACTCACATGTTAAAATTTTCTAACTATAACTAAAATATGAAAGCTGCAGGAGCTGGGGAAGAGATAAGACAATAATCTTTCTTGCTTCTGAGGTCGGACAATTAAATTCCTGAATTCATCCGTTCCCTTGGGATGCACTGACATTAGCCTAGTCCACCCTTCAAAGCAATTTTGGAACTCTTTTTCTGCAATCACCATTACAGCTGTTGTCGTATGAGGTCTGAAAATTAAGTTCGTGAACTTGTCCTAGAAAAAATACCCCATTGCTAAATATCACTGTAGTCACCAAATGGCCAAAGGGAGTTATTTTTTTATTTTTATTTTTTCAGTTTTTGGCCAGGGCTGGGTTTGAAACCACCACCTCTGGCATATGGGGCCAGTACTTTACTCCTTTGAGCCATAGGCGCTGCCGGCCAAAGGGAGTTAGCTCGAAGGTGACCCCCATAGTATTCAGCAGTGAGGTAGGTAGCAGCACGTTTCCTAGGATGAGTTTGCGAAACTTAATTGTCCAACCTCGTATGTACAAACTAAATGTGATACTCTAAAAGGTCTTCAGAATTATTACCATCCAGCTTATAGACTTAATTTTAAATTTTAAAAAAGTCTATATTGATTTGACTAAATCTTTCAACCTCCCCCCTCAAAAAAAAGATATGTCAAGTATAAGCTGGACCCTGGGGAGTTGATATTCACAGTTCTTATATGAGCAACTCTTTCAGATTTTAACCTAAAAAGTATTTTATTTTGCAACCTGCTTCTCTTGTAAAACTAAAAAGTCAACTTTATTAGTTAAAGTTTTACACAGTGTAAAAATAGAACAGTATATAAAATACCACATGTAAATGTTTCTAAGTGGCCTTGTTCCATCAATTCATCTGTGAATTTTGTGGCTTCCTCATCATTTTCTATGAATGATTCTGAGAGAATCTTCAGCTTTACCAGAATTGGATCCTACAAATTCTTCTATTTCGTGGCAATCAGAATTGTTACTAATGTCCCTATTACAGTAGTATTTACTCTTTTAGTAGGTCCTGTATTTTCGCTACTTTCAGAATGTCTTTTTCAGCTTGACTCAGATCAGATCCCTCTGTTTGATTATTTTCCTCAGAAGTCTGTTTATTCACAGCATCATCAGATTCTTTTTCTTGATTTTTCTTTCTGGCTTCTATTCTTTTGATGTCAAAAATGATTCTCTTCTGTACAGTGCTGCCTGGTACAATTACTTTCTTTGTCTTTATGCAGAGATGAAAATGACCCTTCTGTTTCTTCTACCACAACAGAAAAAACTTTACTGGAAGTTGTTCGGCCATCTCTCTGGCTTTACCTTCTTCAGTCTTTTTACTTCATGCTCCTCAATTTCCACAGCATCTTCATCTGGACATTTATTAATATCTTTATAAGGCTTACTTAGGAACCTTCTGAGTCAGATGTTGGAAAGTCATTGTGATTTTGCTGGAACTTTGACTAGTTGCTGTCTGTGCTCTCACACCAACTGGTGTCATGGGAATTGGCATCATTTGATTTAAACTCTTAGGATTATTTTTCTCTGAGGAAAGATGAACATAGCTAACAACCATCACATTCTTTCCTGGTCCTCTGAGGAATTTGTTCCTGTCCACTTTCTCTTTAGGTCTGTTAACAATTCACATAGCGGTGAACAGTAAAAAGAATAGAAAAATACTGTAATTTCAATTCAGAGAGTTGTTGTGATTATCTTCTTTCACGGACTTCACTGACTAGTTGCAGTATTCTTTCCTTCTTTTTGCTCAAAGGGAATGTATTGGACAATGAAGTTTGCAGGACGACTTTTTTTTTTTTTTTTGCCGGGGTCGGGTTTGAATCCACCACCTGCGGTATACAGTAGGGCCAGCCCCCTACTCTTTTGAGCCCCAGGTGCCGCCCATGGCAGGACTTCCTGGTTCAGGAGCTGAAGTTTTGAAATCATTCATGACTTACTCCAGTTTGCAAATAAAATACATTTAAATTGAGGCCATTGAATCTTCTCACTAGTCTTGGCTACATGACAAAGAAACTGATCCCAAATAGGAACTTCCTTTTTTTTCTTTCTTTCTTTTTTTTTTTTTTGTGCAGTTTTTGGCCAGGCTGAGTTTGAACCCACCACCTCTGGTATATTGAGCTGGTGCCCCACTCTTTTGAGCCACAAGTGCTGCCGGAATTTCTTCTTCTTCTTCCCCTTTCTCTTCCTCCTCCTCTTCCTTTTCCTCCTCCTCCCTCTGTAGAGTGCTGTAGTGTAACAACTCAGAGCAACCTCCAACTCTTGGACTTAAGCGATTCTCTTGCCTCAGCCTCCCAAGTAGCTGGGACTACAGGCACCTGCCACAACGCCTGGCTACTGTTTGGTTGCAGCTGTCATTGTTGATTTTAGCTGGTCCGGGCTGGGCTCAAACCCGCCAGCCTCGGTGTATGTGGCTGGCGCCCTACTCACTGGGCGCAAAGCCAGGAACTTCCGTTTTCTTCCTCCTCTCAAATTCTCTCTGGGCTTCCTGCAGCCTGTCCGTGTTCTTGGCTTCCTCTGCCTCTCACCGTGTGTGTCCCCAAAAGCTGAGCAGAACAGAGCCAAACCTGAGCGCCTCTCCAAATCCCTGCCTCTCCTCCCTGGCACACACTCCTGGCAAGCCGACTGCAGGGAGCAGGAAGCAAGCTTATATCTACCAGCCCTCTGATGAGGCATCCTACAAGTACTTCATGTTTACTGCTGAATAGATTGCATTGCTTCAATATCCCATAATTCATCCATTCATTTGACTATTGATAAGCATTTGACTTATTTCCATTCTGGGGTCATTATGAATGAAATTGCTGAACATCTTTACACATGTCTTTTTGTAGATACATGCAATTAGACATCCTCTTTGGTGAAGTGTTTATTTAAATTAAGTATTTTGTCCATTTTAAAATTGAGCTGTTTGTTTCTTATTGATTTGTAACCTTTCTTCTTATATTATGGAAACAAGGTCTTTGTTGAATTTTGTTTGCATTGTAAATATTTTCTCTTGTTGTGTGGCTTGCTTTTGCCTCTTTCATTGGAAAGAATGAGAAGAATGCTTACTTTTACTGAAGTCCAATTTACCGACTTTTTCATGGTTAGTGATTTTGTGTTCTGTTTAAGAAATCTTTATCTGACTCCAAGATTATGAAAACATTCGACCGTCTTTTCTTGTAGAGCTTTATTGTTGTACCTTTCACAGTTGGCTCTATGACTGATCTCCAGTTATTAACAATTACTATAAAGAGCTAAAAAATATGTTATGGTTCATATAGCTATTAATTACTCCTGTAAAGAGCATCATTTCTCTCACTGAACTGTGGAAGTGAATTTTTTGCAAATCAAATGAACATTTTTGTATGGGTCTGTTTCTGGGATTTCTCCTCTTTCCATTATTGATCTGTCTATACTTGAGCCCAAATCATAATTTTAATTGTTATGACTTTGTAGTAAGTCTTGAAAACTTCTGTACATCCTCTAGCTTTGTACTTCTTCTTCTTTCAAAGTATCTTGGCTCACCTAGATTTTTAATTTCTATGTAAATTTTCAAATCATCCCAGCTACTTGGGAGGCTGAGGCAGAAGAATCGCCTAAGCCCAGGAGTTGGAGGTTGCTGGAGCGACTCCGCTGCACTCTACCAAGGGCGAAAAAGTGAGACTCTGTCTCTACAAAAAAAAAAAAAATTTCAAATCATCATTTCAGCTTACACACACACACTCCACAAACATACCCTGCTGGTATTTTAATTTGGAAGGCACTGACTATATACATATGTTTTCAAACTCATCCTAGAAAAAGTGCAACATACCTCATTGATCAACATGATTATGGTCCCCTTTGAAGTACTCTTCTTGGGAAGTTATGCATCTTCAAAGTAATTCTGGAATGGCCATCAGAGATGTCCTCATATTACCCTTAATGACCTGAATGTCATCAAAATATCTTCCTTTCAATATTTCCTTTGTCTTTAGGTAAAGAAAAAAGTCACTGGGGGCCAGATCAGGTGAGTAGGGAGGGTGTTCCAATTCAGTTATTTGTTCACAGGCTAAAATCTCCCTCACAGACAGTGTCCATAGGAACTGTTTTTGCATATACCATTCTCATGCCAAGATTTTCAGTTAAGATTTTTCCCATCTGTTTTTCAATCCATGTTTACTTGGTCTGCTATGCTTCTTACAGTTGGCCTATGATTTTGATACACAATTCAGTAAAGTTTTGCAACATTTTCAGTAGTTTTCCTTGTTACTGGCCACCGTGACCTCCCTTCATCTGTGACACATTCTATCCTCTCAGAAGAATGTTTAGTCCATTTGCACACCACTGTTTTCTTCATGATAAACTTGGACTAACATGTCCCTGATTTCTCTTTACTCTTTCCAAGATTAGCAAGAAATATAATGTTTGTTTTTTGTTCTAATTCACGCTCTGATATTCTTGTGATAGTACACAAAAACACACAACAATAAGGAACACCACTCAGCAAGACACCACTACACATCAGCATAAACACACCTATTGCAGGAAGACAAGGCCCAACGGAGAGAAAGAGCACCCAAACACAATAGTTATAAAAGGAAGAGCTTTATTCACTGGCAAGGAGCTTACGGCATACAAGATTTCTAAATGGCCGCGCTCCCTGACTGGCTTGGTCTTTTCCTTTTTATTGACAGTCAAAAGGTTCCACCCCACAGATGCCCTTCTCATTGGCCAGTTTGAATCAAGTGGGAGATGCTACTCCAGCCCCTACAGAACTACAGGATTTCACAGAACTTGAAAATTTCCAAGTTCCAGGAGGTTAAGCCTATAAATTCCCAAGAGCTGAGTCACCATGGAGAGGACCCTGCAGGTGCATCCTCGTGGTCTCCCTGAGAAGACCTGTTCTCCCAGACCTCACCCCTTTCCAGTATCCTCTCTCACTATGAGACAGTGATATACAAAGATTCTGAAACCATACTGAGTTGTTTGTACAATGCTTCCAATGTAAGCTCATAGAGGCGTGTTCACAAACCTAATTGTCAGACCGCATAGCTTAATTGGGGGAGAACTGACATCTAAAAATATTGAGACTTCCAACCCATAAATATAGTATATCTCTCCATTTATTTACAACATATTTGTTTATTTTTAGCCATGTTTTTCAGAGAACAGATTTTACCTGTTTTTTGTTAGTTTGATTTCTAGGTATATGATAAGTTTTTATGCTATTTTAAATAAAATTTTAAGTATTTTATTTTGTTATTTGCTATCATTATTTGGGACTATAACTGATTTTTGTATATTGACATTATATCCATCATCTTTCATCCTTCATAAATGAATGCATTCATTTTAATAATTAATTTATAGATTCTTTGGGACTTTTGTGTATATAATTACTTAAGTTACTACTTTGCCTCCATTTTTTATACTTTTTGTTATTTTTTCTTTCTTCCTTGTATTATCTAGGCCTTTCACTCTGTGTTGAATAGAAGTGGTAAGAGGAGGCAGCCTTGCCACACTCAAACTTAGATGGAAAGAAGTTTATATTTCACTATGAAAAATGATATTTCCCACAGGCTTTACAGATATCCTTTACTAGATTAAGATAGTTCCCTTTTATTTCTAGTTTGCTAAACGTTTTAAATCATGAATTGGTGTTGAATGTTTGAGATACTTTTTCATCATCTATCAAGATAATAAAATTTTTTTTCTGTTATTCCATGAATAGAACTTTTAAATGTTAAACCCAGATTTTTGTTTTTATTCTCAGAGTAAACTCACTTTGGTTTTAATATATTATCTTTTCTATATATCACTAGATTTTATTTGCTAACATTTTATTTAGAATTTTTTTGCCTATATTCATGAGAGATATTCAGTTTTCCTTTCTTGACATACCTTTATCAGGTGGTCTACATTGACCTTGGCTAGGATATGTGGGTAACTCATATCAGCTCAACTCATCTTCATTCTCCATCAGGCTACCCTGGCTACATTTCAAACTGATGGCAAAAGGCAAAGTCTAGAATAGAATCTCACAAGTGCTTTTGCAACCTCTGGTTTGTGTCATCCTTTTGTCCAAATCAATTCATATGATGGAGCCCAAAATGAGAGAGGGCAAAACAAGGTGAAGTGCAAGGGCTTGTGTATAGGGAAAGGTGAAGAATTGAAACCATTGATGGAATTATTCTCCCTTATTT
Source organism: Otolemur garnettii (assembly GCF_000181295.1). Lineage (NCBI taxonomy): Eukaryota > Metazoa > Chordata > Mammalia > Primates > Galagidae > Otolemur > Otolemur garnettii. The sequence continues at coordinate 946,831 of NW_003852616.1, forward strand.
GCAGGAAGAGAAATATTTCTATCCATGCAACAATAGTAACTAATATACAGACTCAAGACTTGAGCAGGTGTATAAAAATCTGTTTGTAATTTGACCCAGGTTCATTGGATGAATCATGCCACTTCAGGGAAACCCCAAATTGCCAGAATCCATATTTTATGAGTTAAGCATTCCTTGATTGCTAATAATTGCTTTTTAGTAGACTGAGCTGATAACTGTAGGTTAATTACAGCTTATCTAAATTGAGCAAAATTTCTTTTTGTAGGTTTGTTGGTGACAAATATAAATAGAGCAACACTTAATAATAGTTGGGACGTTTTGTTTAAAAGCCAGAAATACCATTTTGTATGTAAATCAAAATAAAGACATTCATATTTGCTTTTGGGGTGGTTTCTTATCTCCTTAGGGTATTGACAACATTCTATTAAGTCATTGATCTCTTTGCTATTTTCAGAGTATCCAAAAAGAAGGTGATAAATTAGAGGTTTTCATAAAATTCACAAATCATAAATCACACAAAAAGTATATCTACTGTTCATAGTAATATTATGTAGTCTCCTATCTTTTCCAGAGTGCAGCCTCAAGTCTAAGATACTAGTTCAGCCACCTGGCTGACTGGGACTTAGGCCATGTCACTGCTTCTGTGGTCTTATGTTCAATGATAACAGCATATCCTGCACACAGAATGCTTTTGTCACTTTTAAGATAAGAAGCATCTACAAAGTATTTTGGGTTTTTAAAAATTTCAGAGTAGTTTTGGTGCTTGATATTGGTCTGTTGAGGAGTTCTATCTTCCTGGTTGAGCCTAGGGAGGTTGTGCGTTTCCAAGAATTTGTCTGCTTCCTCCACATTTTGAAGTTTGTGAGCATAGAGATTTTTATGCTATCCAGAAATATTTTGTATTTCCATGATACAAAGTATATTTAATCAAGGTTTGCTAAAGGGTGCAAGATTCAGATCCAGGCCTACTTAACTCCTAGGAGGCTGTTAAACAGTCGTGTGAGTCTCCTTTATCTTTAAAAAGGAATATGGTTTCAGGGTTATGCTTGAACAACATTGAATTTACAAATCATACAGTAAAATATCACAGGTGTTAAATTTGCTGACAGAAAAATGTTACATGCTGCCTTGAAGCAGCAAAAATTGTACAGACGTAGCATCCATAGAGTTAGTGGAGAAAGAGCACTAGGTAGAAGCAGCAACAAGTTTGACCAGGACTGCCATCTCATTGAAAGAGGTACCTTTGCATTCAGATCAAGAAATGTGGAAAAATAAGCAGAGAGGAGGGTTTAGGCGAACCCCAAGGTGTTGCAAGAAGACTTTGAAAGTGTAGACAGCTTTTTTCCACTTATATATCATAGGAAGAATTCCAGGGATTACAGACTTAGTAAGTCCATACAAAGGCTAAACTATTGAGAAAAATCAGATATATATTAACTATAGTCCTAGATAGCCATCTTTTAATTTTTGGCCTTGATCCAATTGAATACACTTTAATCTGGTTGAGGAGAGAAACTGTCCATCTGGTGACAGACTGTGACCAGAAAAATGTAGATTCTTGGCAGAGTTGAACTTTTTCTAGATTCTTTATGTCCTTTTTTAGCTACTTTGGAATAAGAAGTATTTGGAGTCTTCAGGTGAACTACTTAGATCACAAAACACAGTAGTAAATCATCTACATATTGAGTCAAGAATAGACTCATGCACAAAATGTCACATCCTTAAGATCGCTTTTTAGATGTTGAAAGAACTAGGAAGTGATTTAATAAACTTTTTGAAGCTTAACCATCCATGAAGAAGCAAATGCTGACTGTTCTTATGTATGAGTATACTAAAGAAGACTGCACACAGATTTACCACTATGGAATATTTACTTGCTAAGAGAATGAGGATTGCCTGGTATTTCATTAATACTGTAATAAATCTCTAATGTAGGACATATAAATGTCACTGTTAATCAATAAAACAGAAAAAAAATCTTTGAGCATATGGCTTTTTCTGGATAGAGTGAAATTACATAAACAGTATGAATCATTTTAGAGTTGTTAATATACATGTATTTGCCAAGTATTGTATTATCAATAAATCAAAGATTTTATTTTCATGCCATGTTTGCCAGCATTGAGTTTTCTTATTAAAAAGGACTAATTTCATTGGTGAGTATGGCATGTTGTTGTGTTGACTTCATTACTGGTGAGGTTGCATATGCACCTCTGTAGGTTGCTGTAATTTCAATGTTGTGAATTGTTTATGTCTTTGGCCCATTTATCCATAGGGAGAGGGTGTACTACTTAAGTTGCTATTAATGAGTTATTTTATTTCTGTACTAGGCATAGATCCTATTCAGTCAATTTTACTGAAAATTCTTTTCCCCTGTTGGTTGGTTGTTGAGGCAGTTTCTAAACAGAAATTTCAATTTTCTATGAAGTCAAACCTACACCTATTGACTGTATCTTGATTCAACACTTAACTTCTTCCTAATAAAAAAACTTGATGCATATTCACTTAAATCTCTTCGAGATAGTTATAGTTTTCTAATACTTGAGTTCTAAATACATATGGATACTGTGTAAGATATTCCATGAATTTTAAAATTGTATAAGACTTCCCCCATGCTATACAGATGCAGAGTGTTCATCTTTTTGATTTTCCTCTTGACAGGGATAACCAGTTTAACAAATTGATCCCTTTTATACCTTAACTTTTTCTCAATATTAAGCAGTAATCATTGTTCTGATGGTACTATACTAATCAGTTTTTGAATTTTGTAACAGTCACTTTTGTGGTTGTACCAAGGTACATGTGTGTGTATATTTCATATGGATAAATTTTCTGAAAATGTTGTTGGATGAGTATGGAGACATTAACTGTATTTTAAATAATAACCACTATTTCTCATTTTAAAGGCTATACACATATATATGCCCACCTATGTCTGTAACCATACACATACACAGGTATATATACATTTTAGAAAATAAGAAAACACAGATGACCAAAAAAGACTCCCCATATTGTTAATCAGGGGTTCTCAAATTACAACCCACAGGCCACATGCAGCCCACCAAGGACATTTATCCAGCCTGCCAGGTATTTTTGCCACCACTGCCTGTCTTGCTTAGCAGCTGACTGCTTAGTCCCGGGCCCGCAGTCTGGTCCTCCAATGGTCTGAGAGACAGTGAACTGGCCCCCTGTTTAAAAAGTTTGAGGACCCCTGTAAATTTGATGTTCATCTTTTTCTGTCATCCATACACACATAAACACATAATCTATACTAATATTTTTGTATTTATTTCATAATGTTTAGATAGATTATAATATCCACATTGTTACATAAAAGACAATCTATGCAGAATTAGATTTAAGCAAGAATCATATGTTACTGTGAATTAACAATTCCAAACAAATTTACTGAAATTTGTTAGTTGACCACCTAATTTCTTTCTCTGGTAACTCTAAACAGTGCATATTGAGAGCACAGGCTAATCTAAGTAGCCAAGCACACACTGTGGGTTAGCTATGACTTGGAAGGAACATACCCTCATAGTCCCTGAATCTCCCCCAGAGGATGCCAGTGAGAGTGAGGTAAATGGATAGAAAGTAATAATCATTTTAAGTTACTCTTATGAAATGACTTATTTTGGTACCACATGGACATATAAGATATGTATATATCTTTTTTAGGAAGTTGTACGGTTCCTGGACACAAAGCATCCAAACCACTATCGAGTCTACAATCTCTGCAGTATGTACCTGATTTGATATTTTGCCACTGTAGATAGAAAACAGATTACTGCCTATAAGAAGATGTTATTTTTCCATTTCATTTAATCATAAGTGTTTAGTGGGGTTGGCAAGTGAGCTCAAAACTTCCCATCTTGCACTGGCCCCATTTAGAAGGAAGTTAGCTCAACAGCACCAAGTCCCCTAAGAGGGAGGCAGGGCTTATGGGACCAAAGAGGCTGGGATGGGATGTACCATTTTAGGGAAGATCCGCTCTAGTGATGTTAGGCCTGGGAAAATCTGTTTTTCCTGTCAGATTGCTTTATGAAGACATAGACAATTTAATGAATGTGTACTCTAACCAGGCAGAAGTGGATTGTGATGAGAGCAGACTCCAGATGAGAGAAAAATATGAAAAAACAAAAAGTCCTGTAGGAAACAGATTGCATCCTAGTTTACTGTTCTCATTTATTTTCCTTTACCTATATATTATTACAAAGGACCAGCATTTTTTGTCATCTATATTTGTCTCTTTCTTTGGTTTCTAATTATGCTTATAATGAGTAGTATGCTAGAAAGTTAAAGTAAGACATATTATATAAAAATAAGTTGGACTTACCACTGCTATTCTTAAGTTTTTGAGTCCTTTATGTGTGTTTTAGAGCAGCAGGAACCACTCAGAAAGTTCCTTTGAAGGTAGATAAGGAATTCCAATAGAAAAAAATTAATTGGCTCGGCGCCTGTGGCTCAAGCAGCTAAGGCGCCAGCCACATACACCTAAGGGGGCGGGTTCGAATCCCCAGC
>NW_003852616.1:951567-959631 GCF_000181295.1 Otolemur garnettii
AAAAAAATTAATTATTCATAACTTCATAGTTAAAGTTAATTGAAATTAATTATTCAAAAACACTATTTACTGTGTTATTAGGCATGGGGATGTAACATGTGTATTATTTATTTTAGGTGAAAAAGGTTATGATCCTAAGCACTTCCATTATAGAGTTTGTAGACTTATGATTGATGATCACAATGTCCCCACTCTGTGGTAAGTTTTATGCCTAGTTGAGGGCTAAATACATTGGGCTTGAATTTTTGGAAATATTTCAACTCAGCTAAAAATCTTTTTTTTTCTTTATTGTTTGGGGTTCATTGAGGGGATAAAGAATCCTCCCTTCTCCCCACTCGCTCATTTCCCTAGCCCCCCTTGTATTAACTTATCTGCTGCCTTCATATTAGAATTAAATACATTGGATTCTTGCTTCTCCATTATTGTGATGCTTTACTGAGAAGACTGTCTTCCACCTCCTCAGGTTAATATAAAAGATGTAAAGTCTCCATCTTTTTTAGTGGCTGAATAGTATTCCATGGTATACCATAGTTTGTTAATCCATTCCTAGTTTGGTGGGCATTTAGGCTGTTTTCACATTTTGGCAATTATAAATTGATGAGCTAAAAATATTATATTTGAAATTAGTGAGATGTTGGTGTTCTCCAAGGAAGTAGATGAGTGGATGACTCAAGATGAGGAAAATGTCATAGTGGTTCATTGTAAAGGAGGCAAAGGTAATAACATTTTTCTTTTTATGTCTTTCTTTCTAAAGAAATTTAAGAGATATATTAAAGTAAAAGACCAAGAAACATATTGCTATTATTAAGTATTAATAATTGTTTGCATTTAAAACTATTAGCTTCAATGCTGAAGGAAGGGAAAGAGAAAGGAAAGGGAAGAAAGAGGAGGGTGGGAAGGAGGAAGGGAGAGAGAAAGGAAGAATATAGGAAGGGAAGAAAGCAGAAAGAGAAAAAAAAGAACTAAAGAAAGGTTAGCATATTTTCCTTTGTTTATTAATTATTTGGGTTTCCTATTTATTGATTTGGTAGTTTGTATCTGTCAAAATATAAATGTTGTTTAACTTCAGAATGTCAGTGCACATTTATTTTATTTACTGCTTTTTATTTTTTAATTAACAAATAAAATTGTATATATTTATGGTGCACAACATGATGTTTTGATACATGTATACATTGTGGAATGGCTAATGAAGCTAATTAACATATACATTACCTCATTTTTTGTGGTGAGAATATTTAGTATCTATTCTCTTAGCAATTTTCAACTATGCAAAACATAAACTATGGTCATCATTTACAATAAATTTTCTGAATATATTCTTCCTGTCTAATTGAAAATTTGTATCCTCTAAACAATATCTCCGCAATTCCCCATTTCCCCCCAGACCTTAGTAACCACCATTGTTTTCTCTGCTTCTGTATATACAAATTTTTTAGATTCCACACACAAGTGAGACCATGTGGTATTTGTCTTTCTGTGCCTGGCTTGTTTCATTCAGCATAATGTCCTCCAAGGTTGATCAATGTTGTCTCAAATGACAGGATTTCCTCCCTAGGATTGAATAATATTGCATGTGTATGTAAACCACATTTTCGTCATCCATTCATCCACTGTTGGACATGTAGGTTGATTCCATATCTTATGCTGCAGTGACATGGGAGTGCAGATATCTCTTCAACATGCTGATTTCATTCCTTTTGGATGTATGCCCAGAGTGGAATTTCTGCATCATATAGTAGTACTATTTTTAGCTTTTTGAGCACCCTCCATATTGTTCTCCATAATGAATATACTGATTTACATGCCTACCAACAATGTATAAGGGTTCCATTTTCTCCACATACTTAGCACATTTCTTTTGTCTTTTTTACAATAGCCATCCTAACAGGTGTAAGGTGATATCTCATTATGGTTTTAATTTGCTCTTCCCTGATGATTAGTGATGGTGAACACTTCTTTTTATACCTGTTGGTCATTTGTATGTCTTCTTTTGAGAAATGTTTTTCAGGTTCTTTGCTCATTTTTTAAAGGAGCAATTTGTTTTCTTGCTATTTTGATGTTTGAATTCCTTATTTTATCTAATATGAATCCATTATCAGATATATCATTCACAGAAATTGTCTCCAATTCAGTAGGTCATCTCTTCACTCTACTGATTGTTTCCTTTGCTGTGCAGAAGCTTTTTAGTTTGATGCAATCTCATTTGTGCATTTTTTCTTTTGTTGCCTGTGCTTTTCAGTCATATCCAAAAAACTTCACCCAGACCAATGTCAGGAAACTTTCCCTTTATAATTACATCTAGTACTTTTCCAGTTTGAAGTTTTACATCTAAGTCTTTAATTAATTCTTAGTTGATTTTGTATATAGAGTGATGTAAGGTCCAGTTTTGTTTGTTCACATGTAGCTATCCAGTTCTCCCAATATCATTTATTGAAGAGACTTCCTTTCCCCATTATGTGTTTTTGGCTCCTTTGTCAAGGATTAGTTGACTAGAAATGGGTCAACTAATGGGTTGATTTCCCAACTTGGGTTTATTCTCTGACTTTTTAGTCTGTTCCATGAGTCAATGTATGCATTTCTGTTCCAGTAATATTTACGATTTGCTTAAACTTAGTGAGAATCGTTTAAGTTAAGGGAGCCAACAGAGACAGTATTTCAGAAAATATACTGGAATTTTTATACTGTAATGACTCAAAGAAGTTGCTTTGGTAATAGTAAAATGAAAAAAGAAGACTTTGTGAATCCAACTAATTTATGCTCAGTTAGATTTCTCTCCTTCACGTTTAGGCTTTGAATAATCATCATTTTACAATTTTGACAAACATAAAGAATTATATTCTTTCCTGGGCTATAGAATAGTTTTTTGTATCGAATTCCAGGAAAACATAACACTGTAAAAATGCCTTATAAAGGTGGCCATAAAGTTTGTGTGCAATTTAAATAGTTGTAACTATTGCACACGAACTTTATGGCCACCCTGTATAACTCAATAAAATGAAATTTTAGTCTGAGTGAGAAGTAATTTCAAGCCCATCAATTAGTAGTCAGGTTCTCTACAGATTGGAGCATTCTATGTAAACTTGCAATTTACAATACCATGGCTAACTGAAAATTGATAGGGGTTGAGCCATATATAATTGCTAGGTTCTGGTGTTTTGTTTTGTTTTGTTTTTTAACCGTCTTTTGCTTTAAAAACAGCCATTTCACATCGCTTCAGCTAACATGTTATAATTAAAATAGTTGGCTTTTAGCTTTCTTTTAATTAATGTTAATTCCCTGCTCAAAGGAAAGCATTAATTTCAAATTTACATTATCCTGTATTCACATTATCTCGTACTGGTTCTTTTTGAGTTGGTTGAAGGGTGAAATCCACAGCAGCTTCTTTTTTCAACTGTTCATTCATATGGACCTTTCTGTCTTCTGGTTGGTTACTGCCTGCCTGTTACCAGTAGTATCATGATTGTCCAAATATTTTATTATTGGCTTATATAATCAATATCTGGATGCTAATTTTTATTAGTAACATATATCACAAATATATTCTCTCATTTTGTTGTCTTTTAATCATGACTTGATTTGATCTTGATTAATTATTATTTCTTTTTTTTGAAACAGAGTCTCACTATGTCACCCTCAGTAGAGTGCCATGGTGTTACAGCTACAACAACCTCAAACTCTTGGGCTTTAGTGATTCTCTTGCCTCACCCTCCCAAGTAGCTGGGACTACAGGCCCTCACCACAATGCCCAGCTATTTTTTGTTGCAGTTGTCATTTTCGTTTAGCTGACCTGGGCCAAGTTTAAACCCGGCACTCTTGGTGTATGTGGCTGGCGCTGTAACCCCTGTGCTACAGGAGCTGAGCCATGATTAATTTTTTTGAATAGAAGTATCTAATTTTGAATATACTGAAATTTATTAATTTTTGTGTGTGTACATTTTGTGTTTTTTGGGTCAGTTTTAAGAAATCCACTTAATGATATATCTGTTAACCTCTTTTAGTCCATGAGCAGAGAGACTGTCATGATGTTAGATCCTCTTCCATTTCTCTTTATAATGTTTTATCATTTTCTGCATATAAAGCGTTCATAATTTTGGTTAGATTTATTCCTAGATATCTGACATTTTTTGACTATTTAAGTGATAATCCCTTTAAAACTTTTTGTTTTCTAAATGTTTTTGTTGTTGCTCTAAATGCAGTTGATTTTATTTATCTTACAGTTAGCAACTTTACTAAACTCACTTATTCTTCTAATTTATCTATAAATTATTTTGATTTTACATGATTACATTAAATACTGTGTGAAACTAATAAATTGTTATTTTCCCTTTTCTTTTTTTAAGGTTTTCCTTTTGTATTCCTAAATTAGTGTCTGTGTATTTATTTTATTATTATTATTATTTCCAAATATTACATGGGTACAAATGTTTTTGGTTATATGCATCACTTTTGTTAAGCTTGAGTCAGGGTTGTAATTGTGCCCATTACCCAAATAGTGTTCATTGTACCCATTAGGTAGGTTTTGACCCTTCTCCTTCTCTTCTTCTCCCCTGCCTGATTTCCACTGAGTATTACTTCCTTCTATACACAGTGTGCTCATCTGTTAGTTCCAGTTTAGTAGGAAGGACACGTGGTATTTGTTTTCCATTCTTCAGACACTTCACTTAAGATAATGGTGTCGAGTTCCATCCAAATTTTTGCAAAAGGGCTTAAGTCATCCTTCTTCACCCGTAGAAGAAGTGTACATACACTACATTTTGTTAATTCACTCATGAATTGATGGGCACTTGGGTTGATTCCACCTCTTTGCCATTGTGAACTGTGCTGCAATAAACATTTGTGTGTGGGTTGTCTTTGTGATAAAATGACTTATTTCCCTTTGGGTAAATACGTAGTAGTGGAATTATTTGACCAAATCATAGGTCTTTGAGGAATCTCCATACTGTTCTCCATAGAAGTTGTACTAATTTATAATCCCACCCACAGAATACAGGCAGTCCCCAAGTTACAATCATCTGACTAACATACAAGTCATACATATGAACAGAGACATAGTAAGTTCCCTAGTTACAAACATCCAACCAATCTATAACTTGCACTTACCAATGGGGGTACAAACATCAGACTTATGTACAAATTACAATTATGAACAGAGGCAATTACAGACAATAGATAAATATACTTCTTCTGACCTACATACAAATCTAACTTAAGAGCAAACGTATAAAACCTATCTCATACATACCCAATGGACTGCTGATATGAGCATTTATTTCTCTCTGCATCTATGCCAGCATCTATTGTCTTTTTTGATAAAAGCCATTTTAACTGGGATAAAGTGATTTCTCAATGTGGTTTTTATTTGCATTTCCCTCATTAGTGATGTTGAACATTTCTCCTTCTGTTCATTGTTCACTTGTCTCTCTTCTTTTGCTCTCTGTCTTTTACTCTCTTTTTAATGGGATTGTTTGTTTTTTCCTTGCTGATTTGGTAGAGGTTTTTTTTTTAGTATAGATTTTGGTTATTAGCCCTTGATTTGATATATAGCTTGAAAATATTTTTTTCCCACTCCATAGGTTTTCTATTTGCTGTTTTGATTATTTCCTTGGCTGTGCAGAAGATTTTAATTTAATCAAATCCTATTTATTTATACTCCTTGTTGCTGTGATTGCCACTTGGGTCTTCTTCATAAATTCTTTCCTAGGCTGATATCTTCAGATACTTCACTTAGGATAATTGTGTCCAGTTCCATCCAAATTTTTGCAAAAGGGCTTAAGTCATCCTTCTTCATCCATAGTATACATATACTACATGAGTGGATTAATTTTGGCTATAATTTTCTTTTATTTTGTTGCTGTTTATGTCTTCTCCATAAATTCTTTCCTAGGCTGATATCTAGAAGGGTTTTCCAATATTTTCTCCTAGAATTTTTATGATTTCATGCCTCACATTTTATCCATATTGAATTAGCTTTTGTGAATGGTGAGAGATTTGGATACTGTTTCATTTTTCTACATGTGGCTATCCAGTTTTCCCAGAACTGTTTATTGAATAGGGGGTTTGTTTTCTCCCATGTATACTGCTGTCTGCTTTGTCAAAGATTAGATGCAGTTTGTGGATGGTTGTGTATCTGAGTCTGCTGTTCTGTTTCAATGGTCTATGTTTCTATTTTTGTGCCAGTATCAAGCTGTTTTGGTGACATATAGCCTTGTAGTATAATTTGAATTCTGGTCATATGATGCCTCCAGATTTTTTCTTTTTGCTTTAGATTGCTTTGGCTATTTGGGCTCTTTTCTATTTAAAAAATGAAGAGTAGAATTATTTTTTCTAGATCTGTGAAACATTAGATGGGTATTTTGATGGAAATTGTAATTGAATTCTAAATCATTTGGAGTTGTAGGGACATTTTAACAACATTGATTCTACTGATTCATGCACATGGTATGTTTTTCTATTTGTGTCATCAGAAATATCTTTCTTCAATGTTTAATAATTCCCTTTGCAGAGAGCTTTCACCTCCTTGGTTAAGTGGATTCCTAGATATTTTATTTTCTTTGTTGCTATTGTGAATAGTACTGAGTTCTTCATTTGACTCTCAGTGACTGTTATTGTTGTAAAGGAAATCTACTGATTTGTGTACATTAATTTTGTAACCTAATACTTTGCTGAATTTATTTATCAATTCTAGGAATCTCTTCTTGGAGTCTTTGGGCCTTTTCTAGATATGAGATCATACTGTAAACTCTACTTTTTGATTCTTTTTTTTTTCTTTCTATTTGCCCTGGCTAGAACTTTCAGGATGGCCTGGAATAAAAGAGGCAATAGCAGGCATGTATTCTTTTGCCGTTCTGGTCTCAAAGAAAATGCTATCAATGTCTCTCCAGCTGCTTTGGGGTTATATGTATGTGTACATACAAATACTACCCTTTTCTTTCAGCTTGTCAAGATTTTTTTTTAATTAGAAATGAGTGTTGAACACTATCGGTAGATTTTTTAAAATCTTTGTGATGATATTATTTTTCTTCTTTATTAATGTAGTTCATTACATTGATTCTCAAGTGGTAAGCCGACTTATATTTCTACAGTGAATATAATTTATCATATTATTATTTTATTATGTATTATTATACTTTTATTATGGCATGTTCATTATATTTTCTTTTTTATAAATTTCTGGATTCTGTTAATGTTTGGTTTAGAAATGGCTATAATTTTCTTTTATGTTGTTGTTGTTGTTTGTAGACAGAGTTTCACTCTGTTGCCCTGGATACAGTGCCATAGCATATTGCTTATAGCAACCTCAAAATCCTGGGTTCAAAGTACCCCTCCTGAGTAGCTGGAACTTTAGGCATCTGCCATGACACCTGGCTGATTTTTATATTGTTAGAAGAGATGAAGTCTCACTTTAGTCAGACTGGTCTGGAACTCCTCAGCTCAGGTGATCCATTGCCTTGCCCTCCCAGAGTGCTTGGATTACAGGTGTGAGCCACTGCACTCAGCCTGGCTATAATTTTTAATTTTCATAATTTTTAATTTTCATAAGTTTTAATTCTGGGTTCATAAAATGAGTTATATTGTTCTTTCTTTTTTAATTTTTTTAGATGAGTTAGTATATGTTGATTTTTTTTTTCTTAAGTCCCATTTATTAATTTTAACTTTGGACACTTATGCCTTTGAAGGTTTTTTTTATTATTAAATCATAGCTGTGTACATTAATGCAATCATAGGGTACAGTGTGCTGGTTTTATATACAATTTGAAATATTTTCACCAAACTGGTTAACATAGCCTTCATGGCATTTTCTTAGTTATTGTGTTAAGACATTTATATTTTACATTTAGAAAGATTCACAAGATTCCTTATAAGATGGACCATAGGTGTGGTCCCAACAATTACCCTCCCTCCACCCATCCAACCCTCTTTCCTCCCCTCCTTCTCACCCTTTCCCATATTCTTGGGCTATAATTGGGCTATAGTTTTCATATGAAAGCTATAAATTAGTTTCATAGTAGGGCTGAGTACTTTGGATACTTTTTCTTCCATTCTTGAGATATTTTGCTAAGA
>NW_003852616.1:960839-970536 GCF_000181295.1 Otolemur garnettii
TGGTGTATAATTTGTTTGATGTGTTGCTGATTCTGTTTGTTAGGATCTTGTTGAATATTTTCACATCACTATTCATTAGTGATATTGGTCTGCAATTTTCTTTTCTTGTTGGGTCTTTTCCTGGTTTGGGTATCAAAGTGATGTTTGCTTCATAGAATGTGTTGGGCAGTATTCCTTCTTTTTTTATATTTTGGAAAAGGTTAAGTAATATAGGTACTAGTTCCTCTTTAAAGGTTTGGTAGAATTCTGATGTGATCTGGTCCCGGGCTTTTCTTTTTAGGGAGATTTTGTATAGTTGATGCTATTTCAGAACTTGATACAGGCCTGTTCAACATTTCCACTTCATTCTGGCTAAGTCTTGGAAGGTGGCGGGCTTCCAAGTGTTGATCTATTTCCTTTAGATTTTCATTTTTCTGGGAATAAAGTTTCTTGTAATATTTATTAAGGATTTTTTAAATATCTAAGGGGTCTGTTGTTATTTAATCTTTACCATTTCTGATTGATGAAATTAGAGATTTTACTCTTTTTTTCCTGGTTAGGTTGGCCAAAGGTTTATCTATTTTATTGACCTTTTCTAAAAAGTAACTTTTTGATTTATTGATCTGCTGTATAATCCTTTTGTTTTCAATTTCATTTAATTCTGCTCGAATTTTGGTTATTTCTTTTCTTCTGCTAGATTTCAGATCAGAATGTTCTTCCTTTTGCAGTTACTTGAGATGTCCCATTAAGTTAAGTTCCTCTCTTTCTGTTCTCTTGAGGAAGGCTTGCAGTGCTATAAATTTCCCTCTTAGGACTGCCTTAGTGGTATCCCAGAGGTTCTGATAATTGGTGTCCTCATTATTGTTTTGTTCCAAAATATTGGTAATTTCCTTCTTAATCTCATTTCTGACCCACCTATCATTCAGCATAAGGTTATTTAGCTTCCATGTTTTTGTATGAGTCTGCAGATTCATGCTGTTACTAAGTTCAACTTTTATTCCTTGATGGTCTGAGAAGATGCAAGGAATAATTTCTATTTTTTAAAATTTGCTAAGGTTAGACTTGTGACCTAAGATGTGATCTATTTTGGAGTATGTTCTGTGGGCTGGTGATAAAAATGTGTATTCAGTTTTGTTAGGATGAAATGTACTGTAGATGTCTGTTAAATCCATATGTTGGAAAGTTAAGTTTAAATCTAAAATTTCTTTGCTCAACTTCTTATTGGAGGATCTATCCAACACTTCCAAAGGAGTGTTGAAATCTCCAACTATGATGGAGCTAGAAGAAATCAAGTTGCTCATGCCTGTTAGAGTTTCTCTTTTAAATTGAGGTGCATTCCGGTTGGGTGCATAAATATTAATAATTAAAATCTGATCATATTGAGTATTCCCCTTAACAAATATAAAGTGACCATCCTTATCCTTACTTTTGTTGGTTTAAAGCCTATTGTGTCTGTGAATAAAATTGCAACACCTGCTTTTTTCTGCTCTCCATTTGACTGGAATATAGATGACCATACCTTCACCCTTAAGGTAAGATGAGATTCTTGTATGCAGCAGATATCTGGCCTGACTTTTTGTATCCAGTCAGCCAACCCATGCCTCTTTAGGGGACAATTTAAGCCATTTACAGTAATTGAGAATATCAATAAGCCTGGTAAAATTTTATCATAAAGTGATGCTGGATCAACAAAATGCTAGTGGACAGAATCCAACAGCATGTCAAAAAGATAATTCACAATGATCAAGTGGCTTTCAAATCATAGATACAAGGATGGCTTGACATAAGCAAATCCATAAATGTGATTGACCACATACAAAGAATTAAAAACCATGTGATCATCTCTATAGATGTAGAAAAACATTTGATAAAATCCAGCATCACTTTATGATAAAATCCCAGAACAAAACTATGCATAGAATGAATATTACTCAAAATTACAAAAGCCATATATGACAAATCCACAGTCAACACCAAAGTGAATGGGGAAAATTCAAAAGCATCCTCCCTAAGAACTGGAATAAGACAAGGATGGCCACTGTCACCACTATTATTCAGCATAGTTCTGGAAGTCCTAGCCAGAGCAATTAGGCAAGAGATAGAAGAGTGTCCAAATTGGAAAAGAGGAGGTCATTCTATTCCTATTTCCCTATTACACAATCTTATATGTAGACAGTCCTATTCATTACAAAACTCCTAGGATTGATAAATTCAGCAAAGTCTCAGGTTACAAAGTTAATGTATAAAAATCAGCAGCAGAGAAAAGGAGCTGTGAGGACTGAAGCATCAGCTGGAGGGATTTCATTGCTAGAATGCAGCCAGGCTTCACAACATGCAGATATCCTCTAGAATTTGAAAAGAACCATAAAATTCAAGTGACGTACTTCCAGTATAATGGCAGTGCGGTGGAGCTTCAGGTGATATTTGCAGACAGAAGAAGTAAACTATCAAGGAATCAGACCATTGAGTACTTGGACCAATTTGAGGAATCTTTGATTTATTTATCAACCGCAATGGAAAATGAAAAGTAGCATGGCACAGATAAAACATTCATCTGGTCATAACAGAAAGGAAAACCATAATTCATATCAGAGGACCTCGTCTCCAGAAGACAGATATGTAGAACAAGAAGGATCCCCATGGGATAGAAATTACTTTGATTATAGCAGGTCAGACCATGAGCATTCCAGAAGAGGACAGTTTCATGATAGTAGCATGGAGTCACGAAATAGAGACCAAGAAAAACCCAGAGAAAGAGAAAGAAATGCGGATCTGAAAAGGTCAGCGGAAATCTCCATCTCCTGGGAGAAGAAGCCCAGAACCGTCAGTAACCCGGAGTTCCTTGGTTCAGGATGAACCTACTGCAAAGAAGAAAAAAGAGGAGCTGGATCCTCTCCTTTACTTGCACAGGTGGAGCTTACATTCCCCCTGCAAAGCTTGGGATAATGCAAGAACAGATTACAGATAAAAACAGCTTAGCATATCAGAGGATGAGCTGGGAGGCCCTAAAGGCCCCCTCAATGAATGGTCTTAGCAACAAAGTCAAAGTGTTATTATTCAAGAGTTATTATTTACTCAAAATATAGTTCGAGGAAGAGGTCTGCTGTCTAGATCTATTTTACAAGCACAGAGCACATCTCCGATATTCACCCATGTTTATGCAGCATTAGTGGCAATTGTCAACTCAAAATTTCCAAACATTGGTTAATTAGTCCTGAGAAGGTTAATTCTTAATTTTTGAAAAGGATATCAAAGAAATGAGAAGCAACTTTGCCTGACTGCTTCAAAATTTGTGGCACATCTTATTAACCAAAATGTGGCACATGAGATGTTACGCTCAGAGATGCTCACTTTGCTCCTGGAGAGACCAACAGATGTTAGTGTTAAAGTAGCTGTTGGTTTTCTCAAGCAATGTGGCCTGAAATTAACACAAGTGTCACCAAGAGGAATCAATGCTATATTTGAATGCCTTAAAAACATTCTGCATGAATCTGAAATGGATAAAAGAGTTCAATATATGATTGAAGTAATGTTCACTGTATGGAAGGATGGACAAGGACTACCCCATTACCCTAGGAGGACTTGACCTAGTGGAGGAAGATGATCAGTTCACCCATATGCTCCCTTTGGAGTATGACTACACTCCAGAAGATGTTCTTAATGTTTTCCATTTGGATCCTAATTTTACAGAGAATGAAGAGAAGTACAGAACTATTAAGAAGGAAATTCTTGATGAAGGAGACAGCGATTCAAACACAGACCAAGATGCTGGAATGAGTGAAGAAGAAGAAGAGGGAGAGGAGGAAAAGGGAGAAGAAGATGAAGAAGGACACAAAATGACTATTCATGACAAAACAGAAACTAATCTGGTCTCATTTCATCATATAATTTATCTTTCTATTCAATCAAGTTTAGATTTTGAAGAATGTGCTCACAAATTGCTGAATATGGAGTTCCCTGAAAGTCAAACCAAAGAACTCTGCAACATGATACTTGATTGCTGTGCTCAACAAAGGACATACGAGAATTTTTTTGGCTTATTAGCTGGGAGATTTTTCATGCTAAAAAAAGAGTACATGGAATCCTCTGAAAGTATGTTCAAAGGACAATATGATACCATCCATCGGTTAGAAACAAACAAACTGAGAAATGTTGCTAAGATGTTTGCTTACCTTTTGTACACTGATTCCCTCCCATGGAGCATTCTAGAATGTATAAAACTGAGCAAAGAAACCACCATATCATCCAGTAGAATTATGGTAAAAATATTATTCCAGGAACTATGTGAATACAAGGGTCTCCTTAATCTTCAAGCAAGGTTAGAAGATGAAACTCTATAGCCATTCTTTGAAGGACTATTATCCCGAGATAATCCAAGAAACACTCATTTGCCATTAACTTCTTTACTTCAATAGGTCTTGGGGGTTTAACAGATGAATTGCGTGAGCATCTCAAAAATATGCCAAAGGTCATCTGTGGCACAGAAACCAAATGTTGAGAAAAATAAATCCTCCCCATCGTCTTCCTCTTTCAGTGTCCTCCTCTTCAGAGTCTGACTCCTCCGACTCTGATTCTGACCAGCAGCAATAGCAGCTCAGAGTCTTCCAGTGAAGAGAGTGATTCTTCATCTACCAGCAGTCATGGCTCTGCCTCAGCTAAAGATATAAGGAAGAAGAGACAAAGGAAGACCAGAAGTAAAGAAGTAGATCAACTGATCAGGAGCCAACAAACAAATGATAGAAAACATGAAGAAAGAAGACTACAACACAGGGACCAGGAAACAAGGCCTGAGAGAGACAGACGGTCAGAAAAACAGAGATCGATATTCAGGAGATTCAAATGGGAGAGATTCCATAACAAAGTGCATGTTGGATAGAAGTGTGCCCCTGAACGAAATAATGACAGTAGAGTTGTGAATGACAGAGATCAGGAAATGTACAGAGATTTGGAGAATAAGCGTGATGATCACAAAAAGAAAAGAGGAGAGAGAAGAAATTCTTTTTCTGAAAATGAGAAGCACAGACATTGAAATAAGGACAATGAAAATTTTAGAAGAAGAGAGAGATCAAAGTCAAGGGAAACAGAAAGACTTCAGGCTCTGGAAGTGATGCAGATATAAGAATGGTGCAGAGAGGCATTGGGAAAAATCTAGCAGATATGCTGAACATTCCAGAGAAGGAAAATTCAGGATTGGCAAAGAGAAAAGTTTCCCACAAAGCAAAAACAATTCTACAAAATGACATAAACTGGGCATGCCTTATATTAGGTTGAAACAGATTATTTTTTACATTGATCGGTGAACTTTGTAGAGAATTCTTATATAAAAGGACTGATTTGTATTTGTAAGTTTTAAAATGTTTTCTTTATAACTTGTTTTATAACTGATACACCTCAAGGCCCTCCCCATAAATTTATTTGAAGAGAACAGTTTCACCAGAAAAGGATGTAAGTCTTGCTTATATTTTGTGAATTAAATGATCAAATAGTCATTGAAAAAAATCAGCAGCATCGTATAAACCAATAACAATAAAGACAAGAGTCAAATAACTCAATACCATTTACAATAGCTGCAAAAATAACATAAAATGTGTAGGACTATATTTAACCAAGGAGGTGAAAATCTCTACAAAGAGAAATATGAAACAATGATGAGAAGAGTTGATGTCATAAACAAATGGAGGAAGATCCCATACTTGTGGATTAGAAAAATCGATATTGTTAAAATGTTCATACCACCCAAAGTGTTTGGCTTATTCAGTGCAATTCCACCAAAGTGCCAATGCCATTTTTCACAGAATTAGAATAATTCTAAGTTTCATGTGGAATAAAAAATGAGCCTGGATAGCCAAAGCAGTTCTAATCAAAAAGAATCAATCTGGCGATGTCACTTTACCCAACTTTAAAATATACTAGAAGGCTATAGTAACCAAAACATCATGGTACTGATATAAATACAGACACAGAGATCAATGGAACAGTACTGAGAATCCAGACATAGGAATGTTATTACTCCAAACAACTAATTTTCAAAAAAACAGACGAAAACACAAACTGAAGGGATGCCCTATTCAATAAATGGTGCTGGGATATTAGAGAGCCACATTCAGAAGAATGAAACTGGATCCCTATCTCTCACTGTACACAAAAATTTACTCAAGATGGATTAAAGACTTAAATGTAAGAACTGACAAAATTCTAGAGTAGAAGATAGGAAAAACTCTTCTGGACGTTTATAACAAAAACTCCAATAGCAACACCAAAAATAAATAAATGGAACTTAAATTAAAAAGGTTCTGCACAGCAAAGGAAATAACAGAGTAAGAAGACAACCTACAGAATGGGATAAAATATTTGCAAATTACATATACAACAAAGGACTAATATCCAGGAACTACAAAGAACTCAAATAAGTAAGAATAAAACAACCCTATCAAAATGTGGGCAAAAGACATGAACAGATTTTTTTCAAAAGAAGATATACAAATGGCCAAGAAACATGATAAAAATGCTCAACCTTCCTAATCATCATGGAAATGCAAATCAAAACCAACCACAATGAGAAACCACCTTTCCCTTGTCAGAGTGGACGTTATTATTATTCTTTTATTGTTGAAGATTCATTAAGGGTACAAGAAACCAGGTTACACTGATTGCATTTGTTAGGTAAAGTTCCTCTTGTAATTGCATCTTGCCACCAAAAGCTGTGTCACACACCAAGAACCCCACCCCCTCCCTCCTTCCCTCTCTCTGCTCTTCCCATCTCCCACCCTCTTCTTCCTTCCCTCTCTCTGCTCTTCCCTTCTCCCACCCCCTCCCTCCTTCCCTCTCTCTGCTCTTCCTTTCTCCCACTCCCTTCCTCATTCTGTCTCTCTCTCTGCTCTCCCCTTTCCCCACCCCTCCACCGTGCACTAGGTCATTGTCTTTATATCAAAATTGAGTACATAGGATTGATGCTTATCCATTCTTGTGATGCTTTACTAAGAATAATGTATTCCACTTCCATCCAGGTTAATACAAAGGATGTAAAATCTCCATCTTTTTTAATAGGTGAGTAGTATTCCATGGTATATACCATACCACACCTTATTAATCCATTCCTGGGTTGGTTTGGCAACTGTAAATTGAGCTGCGATAAACAGTCTAGTGCAAGTGTCTTTATGGTAGAAGGACTTTTTCCCTCTGAATAGATGCCCAGTAATGGGATTGAAGGATCAAATGGGAGGTCTAGCTTGACTTCTTTGAGGGTTTTCCATACTTCCTTCCAAAATGGTTATATTAGTTTGCAGTCCTACCAGCAATGTAAAAGTATTCCTTTCTCTCCACATCCACACCAGCATCTTCAATTTTGAGGTTTTGTGATGTGGCCCATTCTTTCTGGGGTTAGATGACATCTTAGGGTCATTTTGATTTGCATTTCTTGAATAATTAGGGATGATGAGCATTTTTCATGTTTGCTAGCCTTTTGTCTGTCTTCCGTAGAGAAGGTTCTATTCATTTCTCTTGCCCATTTAATGTATGGGATTGTTGGCTTTTTTCATGTGGATTAATTTGAGTTCTCTATAGATCCTAGTTATCAAGCTTTTGTCCAATTCAAAATATGCAAATATACTTTTTAATTGTGTAAGTTATCTATTTGCTTTGGTTGTTGTCTCCTTAGCTATACAGAAGCTTTTCAGGTTATTTTTTCTGTATTAAATCATAAAGAGGTAGATCATGTATACATTAATGCATTTATTGGGTACAATGTGCTGATTTCATATACAATTTGGAATGCTTACGTCATACCAGTTAATATATCCCACACCTCATGTACTTAATTATTATGTTAAGACATTTGTATTCTGTACTTAATAGATCTGACATGTACCCTTGCAATGTGCACAATAGGTGTGAACCCACCATTCACCCTCCCTCCATCTGGCCACCCCCTCACCTCCCTCACCTCACCTCCTCCTCTTCATCCTGGGCCATCGTTGTGATCTATTCTTCATATGAAAGTGTGAGTTATTGTAATTGGTTTCATAATAGTACTAAATACATTGGATTCTTTTTCCTCCATTCTTGAGATATATCTTAAGTAGGATATGTTCCAGGTCCATCCATATAAAAGAGGAAAGGCTCCATTTTTTTTTATTATTAAATCATAGCTGTGTACATTAATACAATCATGGGGTACAATGCTGGTTTTATATAAAATTTGAAATATTTTCACCAAACTGGTCAACATAGCCTTCATGGCATTTTCTTATTTATTCTGTTAAGACATTTATATTCTACATTTAGTAAATTTCACATGTAGACTTGTAAGATGCACTGTAGGTGTATATCACAATTTATTAATCCATTCATGGGTCAATGGGCATTTGGGCTTCTTCCATGACTTGGCTATTATGAATTGAGCTGCAATGAACAACCTGCTGCAAATATCTTTGTTATAAAATGATTTTTGGTCTTTTGGATATACTCCCAGTAGAGGAATTACAGAATCGAATGGCAGGTCCACTTTTAGATCCCTGAGTATTCTCCATACTTCTTTCCAGAGGGATGTATTAGCTTGCATTCCCACCAGCAGTGTAGAAGTGTTCTCTTTTCTCCATATCCATGCCAACATCTGTAGTTTTGGAATTTTGTTATGTGAGCCACTCTTACTGGAGTTAGATGACATATCAAAGTGGTTTTGATTTGCATTTCTCTGATGATTAAAGATGATAAGCATTTTTTCATGTGTCTGTAGGCCATGCACCTATCTTCTCAAGAGAATCTTCTACTAAAGTCCCTTGCTCACAATGAAATGAGATTACGTGTTCTTTTCTTATTAATAAGTTTGAATTCTCTGTGGATTTTGGTTATCAAACCTTTGTCAGAGACATACCCTACAAATATCCTCTCCCATTCTGAGGGCTTTCTGCTTGCTTTACTTACTGTGTTCTTGGCTGTGCAGAAGATTTTTAGTTTGATCAGATCCCAGTAATGTATTCTTGGTGTTGCTTCAATTACCCAGGAGTCCTCCACACAAAGTGTTCTCCCAGGCCAATTTCTTCAAGTGTTTCCCCAGCACTCTTTCCAAAAATCTTTATAGTTTCATGTCTTAAGTTTAAATATTTCATCCAGTGAGAGTCAATTTTTGTTAAAGGTGAAAGGTGTGGGTCAAGTTTTAGTCTTCTACAAGTCGCCAGCCAGTTCTCCCATCACCATTTGTTAAATAGGGAATATTTCCCTCAATTTATGTTTTTGATAGGCTTATCAATGACCAAATGATGATAAGTGTCTGGGTTCATCTCTTGGTTCTCAATTCTGTTCCATACATCTACCTCTCTATTTTTGTGCCAGTACCATGCTATTTTGATCACTATAGATTTAAAGTATAGTCTGAAGTCTGGTAGCGTGATTCCTCCTGATTTGTTTTTATTTCTGAGTAAGTCTTGGCTATTCGAGGTTTTTTCTAATTCCATATAAAACGAAGTACTATTTTTTCCAGATCTTTAAAGTATGACAGTGGTGCTTTAACAGGAATTACATTCAATTTGTATAGTGCTTTGGGTAGTATGGACATTTTAACAATGTTGATTCGTCCCAGCCATGAGCATGGTATGCTTTTCCATTTGTTAACATTTTCAGCTATTTCTTGTCTTAGAGTTTCATAGTTCTCTTTATAGAGATCTTTCACATCCTTTGTTAGGTAAACTCCTAAATATTTCATCTTCTTTGGCACTACTGT
>NW_003852616.1:973867-997960 GCF_000181295.1 Otolemur garnettii
GGGGTTGACCTACTCTGGTTATTCATATTACTAACCACATCCTTTCTTGGGGGGTTGATCTACTCTGGTTATTCATATTACCAGAGCTTTTCCATTGATTCCACCCCATGATTATTTTACCCCATTTGGCTTTTCCCCTTGAGCTTTGTCAAGGACCCATACAATGTTACAGCCTGAGAGACTGGGGACCTGCTTGGTGTGATGGGGCTAAATGGCTCTGTCTTATTTTCAGCTGGTCTCTGTCCTACCCTAGTGAATTAATTACTCTTGGTTGAAGTCTCAGCTGTGGAGAAATACCAGCAATTAAGTTGCCCCACCCCCTACAAACAACAATTGGGCAAGGAAAATCAAGCCTTCCCTCAACCATACACCCAGGGTGCCACTTTGGATAGTCCTTGGGTGATTTGCCCAGTTCAAGAGGTGTCAATCTGTTATCCCAATCAGCACCAGTCTCAGGATAGTTCAAATGTCTCCAGCACCTAGATAAGAGGGATCTGCTGGCAGCTCAGATATAACTTCCTCCAGTGCTCTGTGAAAACAATAGGACCCACCTAGCAAATGAATTAGTCTGGAAAGGTTGATACCTCCTTCCCCACCTTGCACCCAATCACTGGTAATCCCACAGGGCTGTGACCCAGTTCACTCCAGTAAGCAAATACTCCTGGGGTTTACGACTGCCAGAGTCCCCAGGAGATCTGAGTCCAGCAGGGAAAGAATTTAGGCTGGGAAAGTTCACTCAGTTCCAGCCCCACACCTTCTGTCCCAGCTAAATTCCTCTGCAAGTCAGAGGCTGCTAGAGCTGATAAGAAACTCAACCCTGGGCAGCAAGCAACTATGGTTTACACTCAGGTGTCAATTGCAGCCTCTGCCCGCCCACTGCCTTTGTCTCAGCTATATTCCCCTTAGGGCTAGGTGCTAATGGTTTCTTTACTCACAACTTCCCAAGTCCATTCTGCCAGTGGCTGCTGCCTGGAACCTCTGGTTGCCCAGAGAGACAGGGTGTGCCTATCTGGAATGGTGTCAGGCATGTGACTGTCTCCCACAGCTCAGGACACTGCAGCTCCTGTATGGCTTCGTCCAAGCCAAGGTTCTTCTCCTCACTCCCATGCCACAGAGTCAGACAGAGCAGCACCAGCCCTTTCCCCCTCCACTCCTCTCAAGGAAATGCCCAAGATTCTGGACTCCATGAGTGACAAACCTCCAGACCTCAGGGTGAGAGTAGTGGGGGAATCCTTGGAGTTCAGTGTTGCAGGTAGGGAATATATACAGTTTTATACAGTTTTACACAGTTTTACAGTTTTATGCCTGGCAGGAGGGTGCCATGGCATGCCAGCAGGGGTAGGAGGTCCAGTTTTTAGGGAGTCTCTCCCATGGGATAGAGTGGGAGGATGTTTGAACTCTGCTCGCTTGTTTGTATGGAGTAAACTGTGAGCCCTTCTTGTGGGGGAGGGGACTCCCATCTGTTTGGTCATGGATTTTGTACCTTTTGATTGTATTTTTGGGGTTGCAGCTCGCTTCAGCAAGGTTGAAGTGTGCTCTTCAATCTTCCCTCTTGGCTCTGCTCCAGAACATCAGCTCCCTTGCTAAACTTCCATCCTTTAAGTCTCCTTCTGGACAGGAGCCTCTGTAAAAAGCTGGCTGCAGTCCGCCATCTTGCCTCCACCCCGCCTGCTTGGCTTCTTACTGGAGGATCTATCCAACACTGCCAAAGGGGTGTTAAAATCTCTGACTATTATGGTGCTAGAGGAAATCACATTGCTCGTGTCTGTTAGAGTCTATCTTATAAATTGAGACGCATTCTGGTTGGGTGCATAAATGTTAATAATTGAAATCTCATCATGTTGAGTGTTTCTGTTAACAAATATGAAATGACCATCCTTATGTTTCTTTACTTTTGTTGGTTTAAAGCCTATTGTATCTGCGAATAAAATTGCAACCCCTGCTTTTTCCTGATTTCCATTTGTCTGAATTATAGATGACCATCTTTTCACCCTGAGTCTATGTTTGTCTTTTAAGATAAGGTGAGATTCCTCAATGCAGCAGATGTCTAGCCTGAGTTTTTGTATCCAGTCAGCCAATCTGTGCCTCTTTAGAGGGCAGTTTAAGCCATTCACAGTAATTGAGAGTACTGAGAAGCTTGGTAGTGTTTTGGGTATCAAGTTTTTCAAAAGTCCAGTGGACATTTTTAATCCATTGCCACTGTGGAAGTTGGAATTTTATCAATAGTTTCTGAATGAGTTTACTTTGGTGGTGGAGTATTGTGCTGTTCATTATGGAGGATAGGTCTGAGAATATCCTGAAGAGCTGGTTTAGCTATGGCAAATTTCTTCAACATGTGCATGTCATTAAAGTTTTAATTTCTTCATCATAAATAAAACTCAGTTTAACTGGATACAGGATTCTGGGTTGAAATTAATTTTGTTTAAGGAGATTAAAGGTCAATGACCACCCTCTTCTAGCTTGAAGGGTTTTAGCAGAGAGATATGCAGTCATTCTAATATTCTTTCCCTTGTAGGTTATGGTCTTCTTACATCTGGCTGCTTGCGGAATTTTCTCCTTCATATTAACTTTGGCAAAGCTAATTATAATGTGTCTATGAGATTTTTTATTTGGGTTGAGTCACACTGGGGTTCTAAATCTGTCTTCTATCTGAATTTCAGTGTCTCTTTCTATGCTTGGAAGTTCTCCTTGATTATTTCGTGAAGTAGAGCATCTATATTCCTCAAAGCAACCTCTTCACCTTCACAAATTCCTATAAGGTGAATAGTAGATCTCTTCAAATTATTCCCATGATTGCATTAATGTAAACAGCTATGATTTAATTAAAAAAAAGAATTATTGCAGAGCTCTCTGAGAGAATGATCCATTTTTGTTCACCACTTCTCTTCCTCTTTGAGCATTGGGAGCATTCAAAAGCTTTGTCTTCAATGTCAGAGATCCTTTCTTCTGCCTACTCCATTCTCTTACTGAGGGATTCTACTGTATTTCTCAGATCTTTGAGGGCTGCAAGTTCTTGCCTCAATGTGTCAAAATCTTTGGTGATTTTGTCTTTTAATTCATTGAATTCTTGAGACAACTTTTGAATTACTCCTTGAATTTCTAATTCCAACTTTAGGTCTATTCTTGGAGATCCAAGTACTGAATTCTATTTCTGACATCTCAGCCATTTGTTTATGAATGAGAGCTTCTATTGTTTCTCCTTTGTTGTTCCTTGGGGTAGTTGATCTATTCTGATTTTTCATGTTGCCAGACTTTTTCCACTGATTCCACCCCATGATTATTTTTCACTGGCTAGAGAAGCTGTTAAGGTGAAGTTGAATTGAGGGCTCCTGAATGGTAATTAACTAGCCCTTTACCAAAGAACTAGGAGTGGTGATTGTGGATTTCCCTCTAGAGATTTACAAATGTTCCATTCAGTACTATAGCTTGAAACTCTGGGGACCTGCTTGGTGTGATGGGGCTAGATGGCTCTGTCTGGAATTCAGCTAGTCTCTGTCCAATTCTAGTGAATCAGTGGCTTTGGGCTGAAATCTCAGCTGTGGAGATATATAAGCAACTAATACACCCTGCAACCCACAGGCAACAACTGGAAGAGGGGAATCCCACACTTAAACACCAAGACAATCAGGGTACAACCTTGGTGGGTCCCCAGGCAACTGGCCCAGGTCAAGAGTTCCAAACCAGTTGTTCTGGTTAACATAAACACAGATCAAGAGGGAGAGTTCAAAAGGTCTCCAGCAACTAGACAGTAGGGGTCCACTGGCAGCTCAAGTGTAACTCACTCCAGTGTTCTGTGGAGTCAGAAAGGCCTGCCCAGCAAAATAATCCAGGGGGGCTGGTGCCTCCTTTCCCATTTTACACCTCTGTCACACCCGGACACTGGTTGCCCCACAGGGCTGTGGCCCAGTTTCCTCCAATGAGTGACTGCTGTAGGGATTTGGGCCTGCCAGAGTCAGAGGGAAGTCAGTGCCTCATCAGCCAGGTGACCACATTCTGCTACCTGCTGGCTGTGGGACCTGAAGCCTGACTACCTTGGGTGCTCAATGGAAACTGGGGATTGTTCCACCTGAGCTTGTTCCAAACCAGTGCGAATGTTTTTATGCCCTCAGAGACCGGGTCTCTGCCCCGGCCACTCTGCTCCTCTCGTATCCCTGCAATGCAAGGTCTAGCTCCCTCTGGCAGTCCACAGAATTGGGGAGGTGTCTCTCCAAAGTTTGACCCCAGTGGGATCACTCTATTAATGATGGTGCTGGGTGGGAGGTGACTCCACTCAGGTTCCTGCGCCTCAGCAGTTCCTGAGTCTCCACCCATTGTGTGGAAACCTAAGCCTCTGCCCACTGCTGAATTGCACTTTCTCAGAGCCAGGCCAGATACCTTCACCCTGTGCCTTTCTGCACTGTCACCAGATTCACAGATACAGCATAGCTGCACTGCCACAGCCCATGCAATTCCCAGTCCTACCAAAGAACAATGGACATTCTGGTCTCTGCAGGGTTTGGGCTTCTAGACCACCAGGCAAAGGGTAGACTGGAAGTTCAAAGTGGCAGGGAAAATATTTGTTTAACCTTCTTGCCAGATAAGAGAATGCCCACGCTCACAGCAGGGACTCTCTGGAGAAGGAGTCCCAGATTCCAGCAACTTGCTCCCCTGGGGTGAGAGAAGAGAACCTCAGTTCACCACTAACTAGTAGAGATCCCACAGCAAGCAAGCAACTCTCTTGGGGGAGGGGACAGACATGCTATACCTGAAATTTGTTTTCTTGGAGTTGCAGCTTGCTTCAGCAGACTAGATGTGCAATGATCAATCTCTTCTCTTAGCTCTGTTCCCACCCTTCAGCTTTGTTGGGTTCTTTCTGGCCATTATCTCTCCCTCTGGATGGGAGCTTCTGTTGAAAGCTGGCTGTAGTCAACCATCATACCCCCTCCCCCTTGCTCTTGTTGAATGTAAAAATTGGATTAGGGAAAATAGCCAACCTGAGGATTTAGCAAAACACAAGACACACTGAAACAAAAATGAATAAACAAAAAAAGCAACCAGACACACAAACAGATACACAAAAAACAATCAAAAACAAACAAACAAAAAACCAAACCAAAAAAACACCACAAACTTGAATAGCCTCTCAGCAACCATAAGAAGAAAAGAAAAAGAGAAAAAAACAATACTATTAATAATAATTTTAAAAAATTAACAATATATCCTACAAGAAATAAAAAAGGAAAAAATGCAAGGAAAGCAAAAAGAAAGAGCAAAAAAAGGCACCACCAACAAAAAAATTTTTATATATATATATATAAACATACAATTATATGTATGCTGTAGAGATCAACTTTAGTAGGAATATATTTATGTTGCAATATACTTTCTGGACACTAGGTGGCACCGTGAGTGGTTCCCAGGCTTATACTTGATTCCCAGCTTATATTGTTCTTGGTGTTGCCTGTTTACCAACTTGGTGCTTAGACCCTGCTGAACTGTTGATTCCACCAATCTCAAAAAATCTGCACATGCAGGTTTCACAAATTCTCCCTGCAACAGTTCCTGTGAAGTGCGGGATATCCTGGGCCTGTTTTGAGTGTAGGACGACTGCCTGCAGGTGAGACTCAAATTGCCACACCTGGCCCATGCAGAAAGATGCCGCTTCCTATTCGGAATCTTCCTGTCTGAGTGTCTGTCTCTTCTGCCACTTAACAAGGTGGTACTGCTCCAGATGGCACCCCACTCTGGCTGCCAAATTCTGCTTGGGACTCCACACTTCACCAATCTTTCCATACAACACCTAGTTTCCCCACTAACTGAGAATTGTAATCCTCCGTGGAAGGGCTGGTTGCTGCTACTGCTGCAACCAGGTGCAGAGACTTTCTTGGCAGTCTCCACAGCTCCAGATTACACTCCAAGTCCAGAAATCTGCCACCTTGCTGCACACCCCGAATTGCTGCTCCACACTGGAAATTATCTAGCCCATTCACTCTCACCTGTTGTTCTGGGAGAGCTGAGCTAAATATCTTTCCCATCTGCCATCATGCTCTGCCTGCAAATGTAGCTTTTCAGTTTAATTAAACAAACCCATTTGTTTATTTTTGTTGTTGTTGGAATTGCCATGGAAGGCTTCTTCATAAAATCTTTCCCCAGCCCATTATCTTCAAGTGTTTTTCCTATGCTTTCTTTGAGGATTTTTATCATTTCATGCCTTAAATTTAGGTCTTTTATCCATCTTGAATCAATTTTTGAGTGGAGAAAGGTGCAGTCCAGTTTCAGTCTTTTATATGTGGATATCCAGTTCTCCCAGCACCATTTATTGAAGAGAGATTCTTTTCCCCAGTGTATATTCATGTTCGGTTTATTGAAGATTAGGTGGTTGTAAGATGTTAGTTTCATTTCCTGGTTTTCTGTTTGATTCCAAATGTCTATGTCTCTATTTTTGTGCCAGCACCATGCTGTTTTGACAACTATAGCCTTGTAGTACAGCCTAAAGTCTGGTATGCTGATGCCTCCAGATTTATTTCTATTACTAAGAATTGCCTTAGCTATATGGGGTTTTTTCTGGTTTCATACAAAACGAAGAATTATTTTTTCCAAGTCTTGAAAGTACGAGTTGGTATTTTAATAGGGAAGGCACTGAATCTTTAGATTGCTTTGGGAAGTATAGACATTTTAACAATGTTGATTCTTCCCAGCCATGAGCATGGTATGTTCTTCCATTTGTTAATATCCTCTGCTATTTATTTTGTTAGGGTTTCATAATTTTCTTTATAGCGTTCCTTCACCTCTTTTCTTAGGTATATTCCTAGGTATTTCATTTTCCTTGAAGCTACTATGAAGGGAATTGTGTCCTTGATTAGCTTCTCATTTAGCTGTTATTGGCATATGCAAAGGCTACTGATTTGTGGACATTGATTTTATATCCTAAAAAATTACTGTATTTTTTGATGACTTCCAGGAGTCTTGTGGTTCTCCTAAGTATAAGATCATATCTTTAGCAAAGAGGGAAAGTTTGACCTCCTTTGCTCCCATTCGGATGCCCTTTATTTCCTTCTCTTGCCTGATTGTATTGGCTAGAACTTCCAGCACTATGTTCAATAGTAGTGGCAATAGAGGACAACCTTGTCTTGTTCCAGTTCTAAGTGGAAAAACTTTCAGTTTTCCTCTAGTCAGTAAAATACTAGCTGTGTGTTTGTCATAGATAGCTTTGATCAGTTTAAGAAATGTGGCAACTATGCCTATACTCTTCAGTGCTCTAATTAGAAAAGGATTCTGGATTTTATCAAATGCTTTTTTCTGCATCTATTGAGAAGATCATATGGTCTTTGTTTTTGCTTCTGTTGAGATGGTGAATAATGTTTATGAATTTGCATATGTTAAACCAGCCTTGCATCCCAAGATGAAACCTACTTGATCATGATGTATGACATTTTTGATGATAAACTGTAATCTATTGGCTAGGATTTTGTTGAGAATTTTTTTTCCTGCGGTTTTGGCTGGGGCTGGGTTTGAATCCACCACCTCTGGCATATGGGGCCAGCACCCTACCCTTTTGAGCTACAGGTGTCGCCTTTTGTTGAGAATTTTTGCTTAGCTAAGGATTTTGTTGAGAATTTTTGCATCTATATTCATTAATGAAATTAGTCTGAAGTTCTCCTTTTTAGTTGAGTCTTTTCCTGGTTTTGGTATCAAGGGATGTTTTAGGTACTTGTTTGGAAAGTTCTCTGAGTAACATGACATGCCGGTACTCGTAGTGCTAATTGAAGTACTTGTCGAAATAGTAGATCTGCTTGTGCCCCATCATGCAGGGGTGCAGCAGTGCAGAGGAACGGGAGCTCGAAGACAGGGCGCAATGAACAATGCATCTGTATCTGGCCAAGGAAATGACTCCTTTTCTTTCTTATAGTTGTTAATTTTTTTCTCTTCTTACCTTCCTCTGGTGGTTGCTGACATTATATCAGGCTATTTGAGCCTTTTTAAAAATCTTGTTTCAATGTGTTTTGATTTTTGCTAAGTTGTTTGGTTGGTTCTTTCCCTAACTTCCATTTTTACATTCAACCTGACCAAGGGCTCCTTTTTTTTTTTTTTTGGTTGCAGAATATTAGCTTGATTTATTCTCTCTCCCTACTTCACTCCTTGGCATTTCTTCAGTTGATAGAGACTCTTCTACTCTTCTTATCTCTACCACATAATGTGCTTCTGCATTAGCTAAAATATTCCCCCCTTTTGTTTCTTTTTTTCTCCCACTTTCTTCTTGGTTTGTTGTCCTTCTTCTTTCTTTCTTTACTCCTTTTACCTCCATCTCCTTTATTCAATGGTACATTTAATTTCCTTTATCAATTCTTATTTTAATATTTTTTCTTTTTTCTTTTTTATTATTTTTTTCTTCTTTTTCCACCCTTTCCTTTCTAAGGGTAGGTGTGACACAGCTGTGGTCTGGCAGGTAGACCACAGTAGTAGTCTGACCCATGGAGGCCAGGAGAACATTCTACCATTGGCCCCAGGAAGAATGTATTGGGAAGATCACACAGAATAACTTTTCTGTATTTCTTTTTTTTTTTTTTTCTCATCCTTACTCAATTTTTCCTTCTTGTTTTTTGTGTTTGCTCTTTTTCTTCTCTTTCTAATTTTGGCAGAGGAAAAGTCTGGCTGTGTTCAGGCAGGTAAGGAATGTCTGGTTTAGAGGAACCCACCCAGCCAAGCTCCTCAAAACCCTTGCACTAGAGGTGTGGCCTTAGCACCCTGATGAACAATAATATTTCTTCTATCACTCTCATCCTTCCTTCCTATCTTCTTCCTCTTCTGTTCTTCCATTTTCTTCTGTTATTCCACCACCCTCCCTTTTTCTTTTCTTTCATTTCATCTTCTTTCCTTTTCTTTTCTCTTACTCTTTCCTTTTTTTCTCCTTTTTTTCCTTTCCTCTTGTTTCTTGTTGTTCACTCCAACACTTCTCCACCTTCCTCACCTAAACTCCGACACAAGGTAACTTGAAGCAAAGGAGGAAGTGAGAAGGAAAAATGTGGACAAGGAAGTGAATAAGAAGAAAGCACACATAACAAGGAACCAAAAGCAAAATTCAGGCACCATGAAGAATCAAAATAGAGCAACTACTCCAAGATACCATGAGGCAATTTTTAAAGAAGACTCCTCCTATAAAGAATTAATAGATTTGACAGAAACAAACTTTAAAATATGGATGATTAAGACAATAAAGGGAATGGAGTAGAAAATGGAAAGACAGAACCAAAAGTCAGATGAGAGATATGTAGACTATAGAAAAAATATGGATGAACTTAAGGAAATGAAGGAGACAATTGGGGAATGTAAAGAAGCAGTAAAAAGTATCAAAAATAGATTAGACTATGGAGAAGAAAGAACATCAGAGTTAGAGGATAAAGTCTTTGAGTTAACACAGGTAGTTAAGAGGCAGAAAAGAGGAGAGAAAGCAGAGCAGGCACTTAGAGAACTACAATATGCCAATAAGTGTTCAAACATTCAGATAATAGGAATCCCTGAAGGGGAATAAGATTGTCCAAAAGGTATGGAAGCCCTACTGGAGACTATCATAAATAAAAACTTCCCAAGTGTTACTAAAGATCCTGATACACTCCTTTCAGACGGATATCAAACCCCAGGACATCCCATTTCTAACAGAGCATCTACAAGACACATTGTAATGAATCTGTCCATAGTTAAGAAGAAGGAGAAAATTCTGCAAGCAGCTAGGAGTGAGCGCCAATTGACCTACAAGGGCAGAGACATTAGGATGACAGCAGATTTTTCAACTGAAACTTTCCAAGCCAGAGGAACATGATCATTCACCTTCAAAATCCTTAAACAAAATAATGTTCAGACCAGAATCCTGTAAACTGTTTCAAAATCAATGGAGAAATCAAATCTTTTGCACATATACAAAGCACTGAGGAAATTCATCACAATAAGGCCAGCTTTACAGGAAATACGTAGACCTATTCTCAATAGTAAACACCACAATGGATCACCACCAAAGTAAACACCTAGAAGCCAAAGGCCAGCTTCCACAGTGGCACAAAGGATAAAACTACACAACAAACTACCTCATAATAAGATGAAAAGAATTCCACCACACTTATCAATGCTCTACATTCAATGGATTGAATTCCCAACTGAAGAGGCACAGGATGGCTGATTGGATTAAAAAAACACAAGCCATCCATATGCTGTCTCCAAGAGACACACATGGTCCTGAAGGACAAATCAAGCTTCAATGTTAAGGGATGAAAAACAGTATTTTAAACAAATGGAAATCAGAAGACAGGAGGGGTTGCAATCGTATTTTCAGATACAAGTAGATTTAAAGCAATTGAAGTTAAGAAAGACAAAGATGGACACTTTATATTAGGGGTCCTCAAACTTTTTAAACAGGGGCCAGTTTACCGTCCCTCAGACCATTGGAGGGCTGAACTGCGGGCCCCGGGATGAGTCGGCTGCTAAGCAGGACAGGCAGTGTCGGTAAAAACACCCATAGTTTGAGGATGCCTGCTTATATGGTCAAAGGAACAATGCAAGAAGACATTTCAATTTTAAATATTTATGCACCCAAATTAAATGCTCCCAGATCTATGAAACAGATGTTGATGGGTCAGGGCAATATGATATCCTATAACACCATAATGGTAGGGGATTTTAACACTCCCTCTGATACAACTGGATAGATTCTCTAAGCAGAAATCAAACAAAGATACAAAGGACTTATATGTGACCCTAGAACAAAAGGGATTAATAGACATATACAGAACACACCATCCTAAATCTAAGGAGTATACATTTTTCTTGTCTGCCCATGGTACATACTCCAAAATAGACCACATCCTCAGATACAAATCAAACCTCAGCAAAATTAAAATAATAGCAATTATACCTTGCATCTTCCCAGAACACAAGGCAATAAAGGTGGAACTCAACTCCAACAAAACATTCATCCCCATACAAAGACATGGAAATTAAACAACCTTATGCTGAATGATAGTTGGGCTCAGGAAGAGATAAAAGATGAAATAGTTAAATTCCTCAAACATAATAATGAAGACAGAAGTTACTAAAACCTGTGGAATACAGAAAAAGCAGTCTTAAGAGGGAAATTTATCCCATTAGATATCTACGTTCAAAAAACAGAAAGAGAGAGCATCAACAAACTAGGGAACCATCTTATGGAATTGGAAAAAGAACAATCTAATACCAAACCCAGTGGAAGAAAAGAAATGTCCAAAATTAAATCAAATACAAACAAAACAGATCTCTTGAACAGACCAATTTCAAGTCCTGAGATCTTAGAAACAATAAAAAAAAAAAAAAAAGCTGGTCCGGATGGCTTCATACCAGAATTCTATCAAACCTTCAAAGAAGACCTTATCCCATACTGCAGAAATTATTCCAAAGAATTCAGATGAAAGGGATCTTTCCCAGCACGTTCTATGAAGCAAACATCACCATGATACCAAAACCAGAAAAAGATCCAACTAAAAAGGAAAACTACAGACCAATTTCACTAATGAATATAGGTACAAAAATTGTCAATAAAATCCTAGCCAATAGATTACAGCTTATTATTTAAAAAGTCATACATCACAATCAAGTAGGTTTCATCCCAGGGATGCAAGGCTGGTTTAACATATGCAAATTCATAAACGTAATTCACTGTATAAACAGAAGCAAAAACAAAGGCCATCTGATCCTCTCAATAGGTGCAGAAAAAGCATTTAATAAAATTCATCCCTTTCTAATTAGTACTCTTAAGAATATAGGCATTGACAGCACATTTCTTAAACTGATTGAAGCCATCTATGATAAACCCACAGCTAATATTTTACTGAATGGAGGAAAACTAAAAGCTTTTTCATTCAGAACTAGAACAGTATTCGTCCTCTACTGTCACTAGTATTCAACATAGTGTTGGAAGTTCTACCCAATATAATTAGGCAAGAGAAGGAAATAAAGAACTTCCAAATGGGGGCAGAGGAAGTGAAACTCTCCCTCTTTGCTGACGGTATGATCTTATACTCAGAGAACCCCAAAGACTCAACCACAAGACTCATGGAAGTCATAAAAAAATATAGTAATGTTTCAGGATATAAAACCAACGTCCATAAATTAGTAGCCTTTGTATACACCAATAATAGGTAAATGAGAAGCTAATCAAGGACACAATTCCCTTCACAGTAGCTTCAAAGAAAATGAAATACTTAGGAATGTACCTTACAAAAGAGGTGAAGGAACGCTATAAAGAAAATTATGAACCCCTAAGAAAATAATAGCAAAGGATATTAACAAATGGAAGAACATACCATGCTCATGGCTGGGAAGAATCAATGTTGTTAAAATGTCTATACTTCCTAAAGCAATCTATAGATTCAATGCCATCCCTATTAAAATACCAACATCATACTTCCAAGACTTGGAAAAAAATAATGCTTCATTTTATATGGAACCAGAAAAAAAACCTGTATAGCTAAGGCAATTCTTAGTAATAAATACAAAGCCAGGGGTCTCAGTCTACCAGACTTTAGGCTGTACTACAAAGCCATAGTGATTAAAACAACATGGTATTGACACAAAAATAGAGACATAGACATCTGAAACTGAATAGAATACCATGAAATTAAACTAACATCTTACAGCCACTTAATCTTTGATAAACCAAACAAGAATATACACTGGGGAAAGAATCCCTATTCAATAAATGATGCTAAGAGAACAGGATATCGACATGTAAAAGACTGAAACTGGACCTATACCTTTTTCACTCACAAAAATTGATTCAAGAGGGATAAAAGACCTATATCTAAGGCATGAAACAAAAATCCTCAAAGAAAGTGTGGGAAAAAGCTATTTGAAGCTATTTGCCTGGGGACTTTATAAGGAAGACTTCCATGCAATTGCAACAACAACAAAAATAAACAAATGGAACTTAATTAAACTGAAAAGCTTTTGTATAGCTAAGAAGACAACAACCAAAGCAAATAGACAAACTACACAATGGGAAAGGATATTTGCTTATTTTGAATTAGACAAAAGCCTGATAACAAATCTACAGAGTACAAAAATTAATTAACACATAAAGAGACAGCAATCCCTTATATCACTAGGCGAGAGAAATGAATAGAACCTTCTCTACAGAAGACAGATGAATGGCTAACAAATATATGAAAACATGTTCATCGTCCCTAATTATTAGAGAAATGCAAATCAAACCCACCCTGAGATATCATCTAACCCCAGCAAGAATGACCCACATCACAAAATCTCAAAGCTGCAGATGCTGGCATGCATGTGGAGAGAAGGGAATACTTTTATACTGCTGGTGGGACTGTAAACTAATACAACCTTTTGGAAGAAAGTATGGAGAACCTTCAAATATCTCAAACTAGACCTCCCATTTGATCCTGCAATCCCATTACTGGGCATCTACCCCAAAGAAAAAAATCCTTTTACCATAAGGACACACACTAGACTATTTATTGCAGCTCAATTTACAATTGCCAAAATGTGGAAACAACCTAAATACCCACCAACCTGGAAATGGATTAACAAGCTGTGGCATATGTGTAGCATGGAATACTATTTAGTCACTAAAAAATATGGAGACTTTACATCTTTGGTATTAGCCTAGATGGAAGTGGAATACATTATTGTTAGTAAAGCATCACAAGAATGGAGAAGCAAGAATCGT
The DNA here is from genome assembly GCF_000181295.1 of Otolemur garnettii. NCBI lineage: Eukaryota > Metazoa > Chordata > Mammalia > Primates > Galagidae > Otolemur > Otolemur garnettii. The sequence continues at coordinate 987,558 of NW_003852616.1, forward strand.
ATGTACTCAATTCTGATATGAGGACAATTAATGACTAAGTACATGGTGGGGGGTAGGGATGGGAAGGCCAAAGAAAGGGAGGGAGGGACTGAAGGGTCATGGTGTATGGTACACCTTTTGGGGGCAGGACACAATTATAAGAGGATCTTTATCTAATAAATGCAATCAACGTTACCTGGTTCTTTGTATCCTCAATGAATTCCCAACAATTAAAAAAAAAGAACATGGAGTACTACTCAGACATAAAAAGGAATGAAATAATGTCTTTTGCAGCAGTTTGGAGTGAAGTGTCTCAGGAATGGAAAAAACGAAGGCCACATGTTCTTACTTAGGAGCAAGAACTAAACAATGGGTACATGTGGTCTGAAAGTGGTGTAATGGACATTGGAAACTAAAAGGAAGGGAGAGAGTCAAGGAGTGAAGGATAAACGATTACCTATCAGGTACCACGTGCACTACAGTGGTGATGGGTATGCTAAAAGCCCTGACTTCAGCATTATACAATTCATCCATGTAACAACAACAGGAACAAACTACTTGTAACCCTTTTATCTATTGAAATAAAATATAAATGAAGTTTTTAGAAAAAAGAATGAAAAGGAGAGAAATGGAGTGGGAAGGGAGGGAAAGGTGGAGGTTTGATAGAGGGAGGGTAAAAGGCGGGACCATACCTTGACAGTCAAATCTGCCAAATGTAGAACATAAATGTCTTAACACAATAATCAAGTGAATGAGGTGAAAGCTATGTTGATTGGTTTGATGTAACCACATCAGATTGTATAAAAAAACAACACATTGTACCCCACATACACATAAATGTATTCATGATCTATGTGTATTTGACTTAATAAAAGAAGAGGGAGAGAATGAAAAGCATACAAATTTACTTGATACAAATTTTATATAGAAGTCTATATAAGGAAATGAACACCAAAGGCACAGTTGGAGATGAACAGTTAGTTATATCTTGAATTGGACAAAGTTTAGGAAATTATGGAAATGTGACAAGTCAAAGGGACTTGGGCTAGAGTAGTTACTTAGATGAAGAAGAAGCTAGGAGGAGAAGCATTTCCCTTGGCCTCAACTTCCTGTCCTTGAGGGTAAGAATGATACTTTCCTTCTGGTAAAGGGAGGCTGTCTTTCACATGGCAATTTCATGTCCTGTTTTTAAGAAAGCAGGTCAGAAAGGTCGGAGTGATCTTGAACCTGCTGTTTTTCATGTGCCTTTAACTCTAATCAATATGCTAGAGTGGAAGTATTTTTAACCTCTTCTCTGGCACTAAGATATCTTGCTCCATTTAACTATGTGAAAGTGTCTGAAACTTGCTAGTTTCTTCTTATATAGTTATTCACCTCACAGAGAGAGTTGTTGTAAAGATTGTATTAGACCCATAAAGCGTCACCCAAAGATTAGTTATCATTATGAAGGCCAAGAACTGTATTACATTTTGAGATGTGAGCCATTTATGGTGACTTCAGGATAGCATAAGATGTCTTATGATCCCTATTCCTTTATGAACATGCTTATTGGTGTCCAATGGCATGTTGAAAATATGCAGCTAGTATACTTTACTATAGTATGCCTATGTATTTCTGCTCCCATCAGTGTCTTCCAGTTCTACTTGTTATTATAATGTGTCATATAATAAAATATGAATCTATCAAATGTCAAAGTGAACAGAGAGTCACAATCTTATGAAGAATAAGTCAAATGTTTCAGGAAGATTTGATGAAGTAGAGTGGCTACAACCAAAATTGCAGCTAAATTAAATAAAAGCAAGACTACAATAAAATACTGAGAGAAAATTCTAGTAGTAAAATCTAGAAGAATTCTGTACCTAGATTTCTATAAAGAAGACTAGAAATCATATATGAAGCAATGATTTATAGAATTGCTAAGGATTTGTCAAGAAAGAACTCTGTTCAGAGGAACCCAAACTTAAAAAGTTAAAGCCTTCGTCGAATATCAGAAGTTTAGAGAATGAAGTTATATATATGTTTGAAGTTACAATAAAACACTTAAGGCATATATGTATCATTTTTATGATTCCCAGCTTAACAAACTTGGCCAGGTGAGAAGGCATCTAACTACACTTGTAATTATCCCACAGCCCCAAGGATCTACTCAAGCTATACCCATCATTGGTAAAGGAACTTTCCAAAGGTTTCTTCCAAATGGGAAAATGTCAGCGTTACAGAGACCCAGAGATGTCCTACAAAATTGAAATGTTAGCAGTCAGTGTAGCTGAGAGTCAGGCTGTTAATAGTCACTAGGCCCCTTTAGCAAGAAGCTTTTCTTGGCCAGACATGGTGGCTCACTTCTGCAATCCTAGGTCTTGGGGAGGCCAAGGTGAGAGGATCCTTTGAGCTCCGGAGTTAGAGACCAGCCTAAGCAAGAGTGAGACCCCCATCTCTACTAAAAGTAGAAAAATTAGCTGGGTGTTTTGGTGGGTGCCTGTTATTCCAGCTTCTTGGGAGGCTAAGGCAGGATGATTGCTTAAACCCAAGAGTTTGAGGTTGCTGTGAAGTATGCTGATGCCATGGTATTCTAACCTGAGCAATAGAGTGAGACTTCCAAAAAAAAAAAAAGCTTTTTTATATCATAGAAAAGGGTAATGCAAACTCCTCTTTGCAGGTACCTGCGTTGTAATAGCGCTTTTCAAACTGTGGGTCGCAAAATTAGTTTAATGGATAGAACATAAAATTTTGTGCAAATCATAGAAAGTGTAAGTTTGGAATTCATAAAATGATTAAGCCCATTATGTACTGGCTAAGAAAAAAAAGCTACAGATCATTGTAGAAATAAAAGAGGCAATGTACGTTAAAAAAAAAAAAAACTCAAGTTTTGTATGGCAGGACAAAAATTTAAATTGTAATTAAACATAAGGGACTTTGAGGATGGAATAACATGAAGCATGAAGTCAAGGGTTTGCTTTCAAATACTACAATGGAAAGAAAGAGAGAAAGAGAGAAGAGGGGAGGAAAAAGAATGAGAGGGAGGAAAGGAGGGAAGAGAGAAATTAACATGTAAAGCAAAATACTGACAATTACAGAATCTGGGGAACAGGTATATGAGAATTCATTTTATTGCTCTCTACTGTTCTATGTCTGAAAATTTTAATACAATTAAAAACTTCAAAGTGGAAGGAATAATGGGCATTGAAAATGCTGGGTGGTATTCCTACCCTGTTTTATCTTCTGTAGGTACTATTTTTATTTATGTTAGTTAGAAAAATAGTGTTGTAATTAGTTTTTAATAAGTAGTAATTTAGTGTTAGGTCTTGGAGTAAAGCATATTGCCTATTCCTATTACTATAATCTTCAGTAATAGAGATTCAAGAAAATGTACATGTGCACATGTGTATCATGCCAAGTTAAAACACCAAATTCCACATATAACCACAAAGCAGTGAGACATCTTGTGCTATTTCTGAGTTGAAATATTTTGGACAAACACTTTAAAGGTGAAAGAAAATCGATCCAAAATACACTCTTTGAATATTTCTGAGGGCATTTGTGTACCAAGTACTTCCATAAACAATGGTTTCTTAAACTATGATGACTTCTCTTTTCTAGGAAGAACAGGAACTATGGTTTGTGTCTCCCTTATTGCCAGAGAAATATTTTCAACTGCAGAGGTATGGAAGATGTTTCTATAATCTTTATCTTATGCTTATTGAATTTGCTAGTTCTGAAACTTCACTAGTAGGATGTTAAGATGATTCTTTAAGTCATGGTGCTTAAATGTAGTTCCAGTTGGAGTTGGAAAGCAGTTTTCTGAAGGTCTGGCTTTAATACTTCTTTGTTAACATGCACTAGTTATTAATAGTAACTAACTTAAGAATTCCTTTGGGTCAGGACTAAGGTGAGATTAGTAAGGTATAAAATTTAAGGGAATGCCAAAATCATCACAATTAAGATAAATAATATTTTAATGCAATATTGTAAGTATAAAATTAATGCCAAAAAACCTATGATGGGTACAATATCAACATTTTAAATGAAGACAGGAGTCAATAGGGCAGGATTAATGTGAAATGAATAAAGCCACATTATGGAAGTGCAAAAAAAATTTTAAAAACTTTACTGAGATGCTTCACTTGCCTCACACTACTCCTGGCTTGTTCTTACTGGTAGTAACATGACTTTTTCCTTCATCATGGAAATAACATCAAGATTTATTAGATCTTGACCTTGACCTTCCTTACACTTGCTAGGTAGGTGAAAGGTACCATTTCCAAACTCAGAACAAAGTCTCTCCTGAATTAGCTGTGCATAGTAACATATATAGGATCTGTGACCTTTGGAAATTTCTGAGAGGACAGGGTGGGGTGTTACCACTTCTTAGGGCAGGGTTCTCAGTCTTTTTTCTGCCTTGAGAAGTAATCACATCCAGGACACACCATTAGGAGCTCTGCTCAAGTTCCTTGACCTAAGTTCCGGAGAAGAGAAAGAGTAGATTATGTGTGATGCCCAGCACTCTAATTCCACCACCTTTGCCTTTTCTAATTTGAGACAGGGGCCTTTAAATTGGATATTCTAGAACAGTGTCTTTCAAACTATGGATTTTTTTTTTAAAAAGTAAAATGAAATAGAGCAGAATAGAAAATATCAAAATGTGTGTGTGTGCATCTTCTAGGATTGTAGCTTAAAAAACAGAGTTTGAAAGCCTATGACCCAGAGCCCTAACTCCCTCCAACAGGCTGCACCATCTCCATGACAGGTTGCTTGGTTTTTTTCATTTGTTCTCAGTCTTCTTGTCTATAAAATGGAAAGATAGGAAGGAGATCTCTAAGGTCTTTCTAGCTGTAAAATTGCATGTTTTTATTCCTCTTTGAATGAGAGAAGCCTTTTGCTTTGTTAGCCTCTGTCCAGAGAATGCTGATGTAGGCAATAATGTGCCCTTACAAACTTTAGAGATGCCTAATACAGGAAAGAAAAGAGTGAAGATGAACCATGCTTGAACTGTTCCCTGTTATTACAGGACAGCCTTTATTATTTTGGAGAACGAAGAACAGATAAAACCAGTAGCAGTAAATTTCAGGGAGTAGAAACCCCTTCACAGGTAAGTTTTCTTTTTAAAAAGGCAAGTATTTAGGGGGTGAGCTTGGATTGGCACCTGTTACTTGGTTTTGTTCTAGACTATTTTCCTTTGGTGATCAAACAGTAGCACTTAGTTGCACTACAATAGGCCTGATCTTCCCCATGCCAAGACCTGCCTTAGGTGCCATCCAAGCTTTGCACTCTGGGTTCTCAGAGCACCCCATTTTCCATTTTATACTGGTGATTGCTTACAGAATTCAGAAGTTGATTACCTTCCTAAAGAAGAAAGGCCCAATACCTAAAGCTCCATACCCCTGAAGATTATATAAAGTCACCAGCCTTTGATTTCCCTGTAAAGAGAAAATGAATCTTTCACAAACACCTCCTAGGGTATTTTATTCTTGGAGAGCATCACAAGGACTGTTCTGTGTGTGTTAGGGAGAGGTTATATTTTGAAAGAAAAAGGGAAAGGGAAAGAAACACTTTCCAAAAACTCTACTATATCCCTTCTGAATATGTTTTTAAAAAACATTAAATACTTGGGTGGCGCCTGTGGCTCAAGGAGTAGGGTGCCGGCCCCATATACTGGGGCTGGCAGGTTCAAGTCCAGCCCTGGCCAAAACTGGAAAAAACATTAAATATCAGATAACATAGCACTTTTAAATATATCTCATTTAATTCTCCTAACAGCTATGTGAAATATATGCTGTTCCCCTATTTTTCCTTATTGAAACATTTTATTATTAAAATTTAAAAACATATGTAGAAGTCCAAAGAATCATCAATAAGCCCCTTGAAGTCATGACCCCCCCCTTGAATAATCAGTCCAGCCTACAACAAGCCATGTTTCATCTATTCCCTTCCAACTCTCCTCACACTCCCACTTTATCCCATGATTATTTTAGTATGACATTTAATACCTATATAAGTACTCTTAACAAAACCAAAACTCTAATAAATATTATACCTTAAAAATAAACTGGTAATGGGCAGCACCTGTGGCTCAAAGGAGTAGGGCGCTGGCCACATATGCCAGAGGTGGCAGGTACAAACCCAGCCCTGGCCAAAAACTGAAGAAAAAAAAAAAAAAATATATATATATATATACACACACACACATATGCTGGTAATATCAAGTTTCTAATCCATGATTTTAAGGCATGGAAACTTAAGTTATTATGTCTCAAAATATTTTGAAATTTAGTTTCAGTCAGGTTCCAAACAAGGTCCACACATTTCATTTGGTTGCTGCATCTCTTGAGTCTCTTTTAGTTTATGGATTTCCTACCTCCTTTTTATTCCTTGTGATTTGTTTATTGAAGAAACCAGGACATTTATCCTATAGAATTTACAACATTGTAGACTTTGTCAAATCATTCTAAGGGTTATTAAAGTCATTAACTCTTTAATATTCTCAGTAACTCTAAGTACGCTACTATGAATACTGTTTACTAAGTGTGAAATTGAGGTGCAGAGAAATTACCTTTCTGAACCAAGGACTCAAATCTAGATGCATCAAACTCTGAGCCCCATTATTTCCCCAGCTTCTCATCTATATTGCACTGAAACAGAAATAAGAGCTCGTTGAGAATTCTTGAGTAGATTTGGAGGTAGCTGTGAGTCAGGTTTTCTTGGAGCAAAGTGATGGGAGCTAAATAAGAGTCTTGGTGCTGTTAGAACATGGTAATTACTTATTGGAGACCTTTGAAAATAAATGTACAGTGTTACCCACTGTACTTTTATCCCCCATCCAAGTCAAATGTTAAACAAAAGAAAACAGCGACAGCCATAGACCATAAGCTAAAAGTATCTCAAGAAGCTATGGAAGCATAGCTTGAATCATGCCATTCCCATGTTCAAAATCCATATCTCCCAACTACCAATGGCAACTAAGTAGTCCAACCTGGCACTCAAGAATTTCTACAGTTTGGTTTTTCCAACCTTTCCTTCCACCCTAATATATTTACACTGCTAATATATTTACAGTGGTAATATATTTACACTGCTATTTCCCAGCCCGGGGACACTTGACACCTTCATGCCATTGCTAATGCTCTTTTCCTGGAGTCTGTTTCCCTTCCCAGCCTGAAATAGTCCCTTACTATTTTGTTTCAGTTCTTAGAGGCCTTTGTGTTGCTTTTAGGAACTAATTCACTTCACATTATTCTCTAAATATTTTTTGCATGTCCTTTAAAGGCAAGGTCCATATCTCTCCCTCTTTCCACCCTTCACATCCCAGAGTGCCTTCTCACTCTTCATAACATTGTCCTTGTTTGTCATGAGTGCTCATTGTGTGTTGATTGTGTTAATATTTGTTACAAGCCCTGTTGCTTTGAGGTATAGGAGAAAGAACCATGGGAGCTAAAGCAGCTGGGGGCCTTGGAATATCCAGTGTCCAGCTCTAAGGGAGTGTTAGATATAGCTCACCCAGTACATCTCCCCTTCCTGGTTTCTTCTGCAGTTGTGCACACTTCCCACAACTTTAGGACAGAAGTGGAGCACAATTCTGCAGCTGCAATTGAATCTCTTCTGATTCACTGAGTCAGCAATCCAAGGGCTGTCTTGCTACAGATTGGAGAGCTGTGGCAGCAAGGCCCCAGGACACAGTGCCCTGTGTGGCACAGGGTAATTCTCAGATCCATCACATTCAGACCCTGCACTGTGGGCTACTCTACTGACCACATTCTATCCACCCTGAGTTAAGAACTTACATGAACCTTCCTCATGACTGGCCCTTCCTAGTGGACAGCATGGCAGTTAATTTTATTAATACTTCTCAATGGGTAGGGCAGAGTCTATGAACTTTTGAGCCCAGTTGATTCAATACCAGAAGCCTTCAAATCCTTTAAGAAAGATTCAAGGAGACCCATTGTCAACATCTTGCTGCAGGTAATGGACAAGGCTAAAAGAATCCCAGGGCTTCTTTGTGAAGATGGAATTGAGGAAATAGAAAATGAGGAAAACCTAGCTGGCAGGAATAAGAGGAAAATGACGTGAAATCTGCTACTTACTGTGGAAGTCTTCTTCCTGAGTTTTCACATACCCCATTCTCCCTGGCCCAGAGGGCTACTCTCCACAAAATCCCAAGCCTTCTTCTACCCTGGTCACAGCTAAGCTCCTACCCCATATGGGTAATACTGTGGCTGCTTTCTTGTTGATTCTGAAAGTTGCTCTTTCAATCATAAGCAGCTCATGAGCCAGGCCTGGCTCCGACCTTGTTACTTCACATACCACTGACTTCATTGGGTTTTTTTCCCCAAAGGTAGATAATCTCTTATAAGGTAGCCTCCATAAAAATGCTGACTTACTTAACAATACCCAGTAAATGTTTCCTTAACTGCTTACTGTCTTTAATAAGTTCTATACAAAAAAGAAAACAAAAAATTAGGACTGGTGACTTCAGGTTTTAAATATACACTTAGACTGAGGCTTGTTTTGCTTTGCAGAACAGGTATGTTGGATATTTTGAACAAGTAAAAAATACATACCAGTGGAATCTTCCTCCAAGGAAAATGCTGTTGATTAAAAAAGTCATCATTTACTCAATTCATGGTAAGTGCTTTATGCATAATTGGAGAATGGGGCAGGAGAGCCAATGTCTCCACTATTTAGAGGGTTTTGCTCATAGTCTCATATATATATATATACACACACACACACACATATGTACTAGCATACATAGTCATATATATTATTGAGGTCATATATATGTCATATATATGTAATATAGTCATATATATACATATAGAGAGAGATAATATCCTCAAAAACAGGTATTTCTAATATATCCTCATACATCAATCCTAGGCCAAATTTGAGGGTGTTATCCCCTTCCCTCTGTCCTGTTCTCATTGCCGAGGCCAGCCCACACCTTCCAGGATGTAGCCTCTGATGGAGGAGAGAGGAAGGGCCCAGGTGCCCTTAAGACTGCTTGTTTCTCATAACCATCTCTACTTCAGGGTTCATTTTGGTAGAGGTGTCCCCTATCATTTTCTTACCTACTCTATTGTCACCCTTTACCCTCTCTCTTCCATCTGTAACCCTCTCACCCCCAGCAACTCCCTCAAGATGTGTTAAATACGCATACAGCAAATTAACTTTATTTGTTGCCACATGAACTACAAATGCCTGCTTTGGGCTGGGCCCTGTGCTAGTGTTTCCCTGCTGGTAATGAGCCCTGGGTGATCAGCAGAGAAGAGAACTAAGGACATAGGTAAAAGCCAACCACAGCAAGCTGGGATCTACAGTGCTGGAATCAAGGAAAGCCTCCTACAGGGCAGCACTTAGTTCCTCTGAGCCTGACTCTACATGAAATGGAAAGAGCTGAAGCAAAGGGGTGCTCTATGGATGTGTCTCTCAGCACCCTAGTGGTTACCAAGTTTTACCAGTAGTAAAAATCCTTGTAAACTTCGAAAAAGCTGAAATAACAACAGACCCCTTAGAAATTCAAAAAATCCTTAATGAATACTACAAGAAACTTTATTCCCAGAAATATAAAAATCTGAAGGAAATCAATCAATACTTGGAAGCAGGCCACCTCCCAAGACTTAGCCAGAATGAAATGGAAATGTTTAATAGTCCTCTATCAAGCTCTGAAATAGCATCAACTATACAAAATCTCCATAAAAAGAAAAGCCCAGGACTAGATGGCTTCATGTCAGAATTCTACCAAACCTTTAAAGAGGAACTAGTACCTATATTACTCAACCTTTTCCAAAATATAGGAAAAGACGGAATACTACTCAACACATTCTGTGAAGCAAACATCACCTTGATCCCTAAACCAGGAAAAGACCCAACAAGAAAAGAAAATAATAGACCAATATCACTAATGAATATTGATGTGAAAATATTCAACAAGATCCTAACCAACATAATCCAGCAACACATCAAACAAATTATATACCACAACCAAGTGGGTTTTATCCCAGGATCTCAAGGATGGTTCAACATATGTAAATCTATAAATATAATTCATCACATAAACAAATTACAAAACAAAGACCATATGATTCTCTCAATTGATGCAGAAAAAGCTTTTGATAATATCCAGCATCCCTTCATGATCAGAACACTTAAGAAAATTGGTATAGAAGGGACATTTCTTAAACTGATAGAGGCCATCTACAGCGAATCCACAGCCAATATCATATTGAATGGAGTTAAATTGAAATCACTTCCACTCAGATCAGGAATGAGGCAAGGTTGCCCATTATCTCCACTGCTCTTTAACATTGTAATGGAAGTTTTAGTCATCGCAATTAGGGAAGAAAAGTGATTAAGGGCATCCATATAGGGTCAGAAGAGAATAAACTTTCACTTTTCGCAGATGATATGATTGTATACCTGGAAAACACCAG
>NW_003852616.1:999549-1001220 GCF_000181295.1 Otolemur garnettii
AGCCATAAAGAAAGATGGAGACTTTACATCCTTCATGTTTACATGGACGGAGCTGGAAAATGTTCTTCTTAGCAAAGTATCACAAGAATGGAAGAAAAAATATCCAATGTACACAGCCCTATTATGAAACTAATTTATAGCTTTAATATGAAAGCTATTACCTAATTATAACCTAAGAATATGGGGAGGGGGAGGGGAGATGGGTGGAGGGAGGGTGATTGGAGGGATCACTTCTATGGTTTATCTTACAAGGGTACAAGCGAATCTTTCTAAGACTAGAATATAAACCTCTTAATAACTAAGAAAATGACATAAAGGCTATGTTAACCAGTTTGATGAAAGTATTTCAGATTGTATATGAAAACACCACACTGTACCCCATGATTGCATTAATGTACACAGCTATCAATTAATAAAAAAAAGGGAAAAAAAGCACCTTGGCGGGGGGGAAAGAATCTCAACTTACCTGAAAGGCTAAAAGTGGACTCAAGATGAGGGATGGACATCTATAATACAGGCAAATGGAAATCAGAAAAAAACAAGGGTTGCAATTTTAGGAAAGATAAGGATGGTCACTTTATATTTGTCAAGGGAAACACTCAACATGAAGAGATTTCAATTATTAACATTTATGTGCCCAACCAGAATGCTCCTCAATTTATAAAGGAGACCCTAACAGACATAAACAATTTGATATCTTCCTGCACCATAGTTGGAGATATTAACACCCCTTTGGCCATGTTGGATATATCCTCCAAGAATAAACTAAACAAAGAAATATTGGACTTAAACTTGACCCTACAACAAATGGACTTAACAGGCATCTACAGATCATCCTAACAAAACTGAATACACATTCTTCTCATCAGCCCATGAAACATCCTCCAAAATTGATCACGTCTTAGATCACAAGTCTAACCTTAGCACATTTGAAAGAATAGAAATTATTCCTTGTATTTTCTCAGACCACCACGGAATAAAAGTTGAACTCAACAACAACAGGAATCTTCATACTCAAAGACATGGAAACTAAATAAGCTTATGCTGAATGACAGCTGGGTCATAGATGAGATTAAGAGGGAAACTACCAAGTTTTTGGAACAAAACGACAATGAAGACACAAATTATCAGAATCTGTGGGATACTGCAAAGGCAGTCCTAACAGGGAAGTTTATAGCGTTGCAAGCCTTTCCCAAGAGAATGGAAAGAGAGGAAGTCAACAACTTAATGGGACATCTCAAGCAACTGGAAAAGGAAGAACATTTCAACCCCAAACCCAGCAGAAGAAAAGAAATAACCAAAATTCGAGCAGAATTAAATGAAATTGAAAAAAAAATCATTCAATAGATCAATGAATCAAAATGTTGGTTTTTTAAAAAGATTAACAAAATTGATAAATCTTTGGCTGACCTAACCAAACACAGAAAAGTAAAATCCCTAATATCATCAATCAGAAATGATAAAGCTCTATTCTCAGAAATATGAAAATCTGAAGGAAATAGACCAATACCTGGAAGCACACCAACTTCCTAGACTCGGCCAGAAAGAATTGGAAATGTACTGAAATAACATCAATTATATGCAATCTCCCAAAAAAGAAAAGCCTGGGACCAGATGGCTTCACATCAGAATTCTACCAAACCTTTAAAGAGGAACTAGTACCTATATTAT
>NW_003852616.1:1012963-1070197 GCF_000181295.1 Otolemur garnettii
AAAAAAAAAATGTCCATACTACCCAAAGCACTATACAAATTGAATGCAATTCCTGTTAAAGCACCACTGTCACACTTTAAATATCTGGGAAAAAATAGTACTTTGTTTTATATGGAATTAGAAAAAACCTCAAATAGCCAAGACTTACTCAGAAATAAAAACAAATCAGGAGGATCACACTACCAGACTTCAGACTATACTTTAAATCTGTAGTGATCAAAATAGCATGGTACTGGCACAAAAATAGAGAGGTAGATGTATGGAAAAGAATTGAGAACCAAGAGATGAACCCAGACACTTATCATCATTTGGTCATTGATAAGCCTATCAAAAACATAAACTGGGGAAAAAAATCCCTATTTAACAAATGGTGCTGGCTGAATTGGCTGGTGAATTGTAGAAGACTTAAACTGGACCTATACCTTTCACCATTAACAAAAATTGACTCTTGGCTCAGTGCTCATAGGTCAGTGAGTAGGGTGCCAGCCACATACACTGAGGCTGCTAGGTTCAAGCCTGGCCTAGGCCTGCTAAACAAAAATGACAACTGCAACCAAAAAATAACCAGTTGTTGTGGTGGGTGCCTGTAATCCCAGCTACTCAGGAGGCTGAGGCAACAGAATCACTTAAATCCAAGAGTTTGAGGTTGCTGTGAGCTGTGATGCCATGGCACTCTACCCAGGGTGACATAGTGAGACTCTGTCTCAAAAAAAAAAAAAATTGACTCTCACTGGATAAAAGATTTAAACTTAAGACATGACGCTATAAAGATTCATGGAGAGAGTGCAGGGGAACCACTTGAAGAAATTGGCTTGGGAAAATACTTTATGAGGAGGACACCCAGGCACTTGAAGCAACACCAAAAATACATTACTGGGACCTGATCAAACTAAAAAACTTCTGCACAGCCAAGAACACAGTAAGTAAAGCAAACAGACATCCCTCAAAATGAGAGAAGATATTTATGTTTCTGACAAAGGTTTGGTAACCAGAATCTGTAGAGAACTCAAAATTATTAATAAGAAAAGAACAAGTGATCCCATTTCATTGTGGGTAAGAGACTTGAACAGACGCTTTTTTAAGGAAGACAGGAACATGGCCTACAGACACATGAAAAAAAATGCTCATCACCTTTAATCATCAGAGAAATGCAAATCAAAATCACTTAGAAATATCATCTAACTCCAGTAAGACTAGCTCACATAACAAAATCTCAAAACTACAGATGTTGGCGTGGATGTGGAGAGAAGGGAACATTTCTGCTCTGCTAGTGGGAATGCAAACTAATACATCCTTTCTGGAAAAAAGTTTGGAGAACACTTAGGGAACTAAAAGTAGACCTGCCATTTGATCCTGCAATTCCTCTACTAGGTATATATCCAGATGACCAAAAATTACTTTACAATGAAGACAGTTGCACAAGATTGTTTATTTCAGGCCAATTCATAATTGCCAAGTCATGGAAGCAGCCCAAGTACCCATCGACCCATGACTGGATTTGTATGCCTTGGAATATTATGCAGCCATAAAAAATATGGAGACTTTACTTCTTTTATGGGTACATGGATGGAGCTGGATCATATTCTTCTAAGTAAAGTATCTCAAGTAAGGAAGAAAAATCCAATGTACTCAATACTATTATGAAACCAATATATAATCACTCATGCTTTCATACAAATGATGAAACACAATTATAGCCCAGAAAGAAGGAGAGAAGAAGTAAGTGAGGGGAGGGGAGGGGGTTAGTCGGGTAGAGGGAGGGTAATCGGTGGGACCTCACCTATTGTGCATATTGCAAGGGTATATATCAAATATATTAAGAGTAGAGTATAAATGTCTAAACACAACAATTAAATGAGGTGAAAGCTATGTTAACCACTTTGATGTAAACATTCCAAATTGTATATAAAATCAGCACATTGTACCCCATAAATGCAGTAATGTACACAGTTATGATCTAAAAAAAAGTATTTGCATATGTTTATTTTCCCCACACAACTGCCATGGCCTCTTGATGGTAGTGAGGATTTTACTGGATTCCCACAAACAGAATACATAGGTTTCTGACTTCTGAAAACCATCTTCACCCAGTAGCATTGTTTCTGTGGGATATTTTTGTCTAGACCTCCCAACAAGTATCTGTGCAGGAAGACCCTTGAAACCCAGCCTGCTCGGACAGTAGACTGCCGGGGTATATAAATGAGCAGCTGCTCGTGAAAAGGCTTTGCAGACTGAGAAGTCCTGTGCAAAGTCCGTTAGGAGTGCTTCATGGGGATGTGTGGATTCAGAGGAGTAGGGCAAGAGTGGGGCTGAATGACTGACCTCAGTGGGAACCCCAACTGTTGTCAGACAACCCAAGGGTGAAGGTGCCAGGCTTGTCCAACAGGATGTAAAAGTTGTGGGACAGCAGAGCTTGCACCCTTCCCTTTCCACACTCAGTGGGGCCCTGCAAAAAGAACTAGGATATTTTCTTCTGCAGTGTGAGTGGCAACACAGTCTGTTGTTTAGCAGCTTCTCCCGTGAAGAAACTATAACCCAACTATGAAACCAACTCGGCAGCATGACATCCTGTATTGTACCTAAGCATTTACTCTGATTCTCTTCCTCTTGGTTACAATAGCAATGACAGTATGACAGTATCTAAACAAACCTTTGTGAGCATTACACTTTTTTATGCAGGCAAATAGGTGTTTAATCTAATGAAGTTTTAACGCATTTCTCTAACGTGAACAATGAGAATAGAATTAGTGTTTCAAAATTCTAAGCTTAAAAATGTACTTAATGACTTCTACAATTTTGTATATTGTCTTAGTCTGATATATCCTGGGACTCTGAATTTTCTCGTAATAGTATTTAAATCCTGTGGAGACATTGTTGAAAACTGTAAGGTGCTGATCTAAAGAACAAAGGGAGTAACCCAAATTGATAAGTAGCGCAAATGAAATCTAGTAGAGAGTTTCATGGGCTTGATTTCCTCGTCTTCTACATAAAATAGAAGATTTTAAGAGTCTAATCTGAAATTCCTCGTGAAGACTTCCAGACAGAACATTCAGCTTGTGGCCTTAGCTGTTCAGTACAATGCAGGTCTCATGTTACAGAGCAGACTTCATGGGGCACAAAGAGCAAGTGAAAATTCTTCCTGCACCCATACAGATAATCAGGCCAAACCTAATGAGACTAGTCTTACTTGGAAATAAAAATAATCTTCCTTTGAGATTATTATCACAACTCAATAGGGGATGTGAAGACCACCAGGCAAAAGTACGAAAGACTTGGAAGTTGGGTGATATCTTGTTTAGAGCACCCTTCCAGGTTTATCTCTGATTTCTGCCTTTTGCTGTCTTTGAGCTATTTTATAATTCTGGAAATCATAGAAAACTGATATTAAGGCAGACACAGTAGTCCTCCCATATCTGCAGCTTCACTTTCTGGGGTTTCAGTTACAGTCAAGTACACTCCAAAAATAGGTGAGTACACACAGCAGTAAGATATTTTGAAAGAAACCACATTCACATAACTTTTCTTACAGAATATCATTATGATTTTGCTATTCTGTTAATATTGTTGTTAATCTCTTATGGTGCCTAATTTATAAATTAAGCTTTATGTATGCATAGGAAAAACTATAGCCTATATAGGGTGCAATACTGTCTGCAGTTTCAGGTATTCACTGGTGGTCTTAAAATGTATTCCCTGTGAATAAGGGAGCACTACTATAATTTTTGTCCATAAAAATGCCAATTATTTGTGTCCACTGGAATGCAATTGATTATGGGCCCATTTTGGCATGTGTTTAAAAAACACAAGGCACAAGACAGTGCTATGATATGCAACTATTTCTGTAAAACAAAAGGGGAATAATATGTATCCATTCTGTGTTTTTACATAATAAAACCTCTTGCAGTATATACAGGGTGGCCGTAAAGTCTATGTGCAATTTAAAATAGTTATCTATGTTAAATTGCACATGAACTTTATGGCCACCCTGTGTATTCATATTTGATTACATATGCATAAAATCAAAAAATGAATAGTAGTGGCTCCATATTCAGAGCGGAGGAACTCAACGGGGGAGGGAGACCTGATGAGATGGAGACTTTTTGTTTCATGTCTTCTTTAGGTTTTTACTTTAATCATGTAAACATTTTAAACATTAATTAAGTATTTAAGCTTAAATCAAGGCTCTTTTCTTGTCATGTGATAAGTGTTTACTTAGGTCTGAGTTCTCCCTCTCACTGCTCTCTTGTAGAACTCAATAGTAAGTAGTTCTGCTCCCAGAGTGGGACAGAGGGAACTGAGGCAGAAGACTGTGACTCCCAATGATGAATTAATAACACAGAGTTAGAAAAAACAAAATGAAATAAAAATAAAACAAGCAGAATATGAGACTGGCAATCAAGAATGATCAATATACTGTTTTAATAGAATATTAAGAAATTCTTTAGTTTTGTGCATAAAGTGAAATATGGAAGGTTGAAAGGAAACCAATAAAGATTAATTGGAGGCTTGAGAAACCAATGCTGAAGGAAGTGGATCATTTGAATTGAAAAAAAGAACAGACCATTTATCTGGGTATATAGACTGAACACCACAGAAATGTTTATAGATAACTGTTCTACGTTTTCACAGAGATTGCATTAGGAACTGAACATAAAGTAGGGCAGATGAGTTTGGACTAGTTTTTATTATTAAGAACCATCATGTTTAGGCCAATGCAGTGGCTCACTCCTATAATCCTAGAATACTGGGAGGCCAAGGTAGGAGGATCATTTGAGGTCAGGAGTTCTAGACTAGCCTGAGCAAGAGCGAGACCCATCTGTACAAAAAACTAATAACAAAAAAAAGTAAAACAAATTAGCTGGGCTTGGTGGCACACACCTGCAGTCCCAGCTACTCAGGAGACTGAGCCGGGAGATTTGCTTGAATCCAGGAGTTTCAGGTTGTGGTGACCTAAGATGATGCCAGTGCACTCTAGCACGGGTGACAGAGTGAGAATCTGTTGCAAAAACAAAAGGAGCGCGCGGTGCGGGGCAGGTCACGCAGGAGGATTTCCCCGCAGCGGAGCGCGTGTGCCGCTACAGCTGCAGGATCGAAGTTGCTGGTCTTGGGTTTTGTGGGTGATGGCTCTGACCCAGGGGCAGGAGGGGGCGAGGGCTGCTGTTTCTGCAGTTGCTGCTGAAGCTTCGTCAGCTCCGGGTCATGAGAAGAGATAGAACCTTGAAGCAAAGAAATCTGGATCTCAGAAAAAGCCTTTAAGGACGATGCAAAGCAATCGTGGACAGCTGCACAGCCCTCCAGGAACCAGAGGGAGTGAGGATGCCTCAGCCTCCCAGTGTATTCATACAAGATTGATAGAAGGTTCTTGTCTTCATTCTGGAGATGTTCACATCCAGATAAATACTACACCTAAAGAATGTTCTGAAAATCCAGGCTCCAGAAATGTAAGGTGTACACAGCTATACCCATGGATGTGTACATAGTCATTTATGGAGTCACTCCCCTAGTGAAGGAAGGCAGCCGGATGATACTGCCGTGGAGTCTGGAGAACATGGTAGTAGCTCCTCAAAATTCCGCTGTCTCTTCCAGTGGTTGCAAAAAAGTCTTCCATATATTTTGATTCTGGGTGTCAAAGTTGTTATGCAGCATATAACAGGAATTTCTCTTAGAATCGGGCTGCTAACAACTTTTATGTATACAAACAAAAGCATTGTAAATCAGGTTTTTCTAAGACAAAAGTCCTCAAAGATTCAGTGTGCCTGGTTACTCGTATTCGTATCAGGATCTTCTATTCTTCTGTATACCTTCTGTGTACCTTTTGTTCTCAGTCACTTTATTACAGCTTAATTTTTTAAGTCCTACTTTGGACTATTTGAGCTTCTGGGAAGTACTTTGGATTTCTGGAGTTACAGACTTCATTCTGAAATTCCTTTTCATGGGCTTAACATGCCTTATTTTATTGGTGCCTTCTTTCATCATCCTTTTAAATCCAAGGCTTACTGGTATATGCTTTTAGAAAAATTATGTCAGTATTACTCAGCTTTTGTTCCTACACCAGTTTTGTTTCCTTACCTCATAAGCTATGGGGAGTTTGATAATGTAACTAGACGGAGTCTTGGGATATTGCTGGCTTTACTCCACCTCATACTTAAACTTTTGGACTTTTTTGGACATCTGAGAACTTTCAGATAGGTTTTATGAGTATTTTTTACACACTCAAGTTATGGAGTAAATTTGTTCAATATGTCAAGCTGAATTTCAGAAGCCATTTCTCCTCATCTGTCAGCATATATTTTGTGAAGAGCGCATTACCTTATGGTCTGACAGAGAGAAAACATGTCCATTGTGCAGAACTGTAATTTCAGACCATATAAACAAATGGAAAAATGGAGCCACTTCATCCCATCTTCAGATATGTTAAGCTGTATAAACTATTAAGGCCACAAAACACTAAGATGAGTTGGTTACAGGTACTGTTGATAAAAGCATTAGTATGGATTTTCAGGGCTAGAAGAAAAATGTTTCCAAATAGTTCTGGAATATAGTAAGACTTAGGTGTGTAGTCCATTTCATCAAAAGATTAAATGAAAAAACTATTTTAAAACATATGTAATGTTCAACATAATGTATATGCAACATTTATTCATTATTCAACAGGTAATTGTAGTATTAAATTGTGTTTCTTGTTGATGTTACTGAAACAGCAGTTTGAAACTAGAACTAGTGGTTTTAGAGAACTCAGGTATTCTTTCCTGACATTGTTTTCAGAATAAAGAATATTTTTCATAATATTTTAAGATATTTTAAGATATATATTATCTGAAAGTAGGCTTTTCTTTAGCACTTTTATAATTTATATTCTAAAAACTCTTAAAATTTTCATAATTTGTACTTTTAAATGAAAGTTCTAAATGTTATATTTTAATATTGTATTATTCTCTGTAGTATGATTAGCAATCATTGAGAATAAATGATTTAAATTCATTTTGTGGACCTCATTACATAAAAAAAAAAGAAAACAAAACAAGCAAAAAACCAAGAATCATCATGATTAGAAGTCTCAAGAAAGTAACATTTAGCAAGAAAGGTTGCAAGTTGCCTTCCCTAAATTTTTTTTTGAAGAAAGGTGAAGTGAGGGGATTTTAAGTCTTTTTCTTCTTTCTCTACTCTTATCAGTTCTCCTCTAGGAGACAGGATTGGGTTTTCACAGTCTTGTGTCTCAACGACAAAAATCTACACAAGACCAAATGATTAAATACTGATATGCTGATAACTGGAATATTATGTTCTTCTCTTTTAATTCATAATGTTAATTGATGAGATATTTTGATCATTTCTCTAACCAGGCTAACATTTCCATTCCATGCAGGTGTTGGGAAAGGCAATGGGTATGACCTAAAAATCCAAATATTCATGCAACGGAAGGCCGTCTTTTCCTGTTCTTATTCTGAGAACTGTAAGGTGAGAGACAATGTGGATTGAACAGTGGAGTTTGTTTTAAAGCTCAGTATTGAATCAGTATTTGATCTCCCAAACCATCACTCATTATGACAAGATGCCGTGTCACTTTCTGGTTACCATCCAACTTGGTGTCACTGGGGTTTGCATGCAAATCAGAGATAAATTAACCTTGTTGTTCACAATAATTCTGTCAGGGCACTTTTTGAAATATATTTCGGGTCAGAGTGTTGCCTTGCCTTTCACTTTCTCACAAATGCTGAGCGTGCGCCCAGGAAGATGACCAGGCTTCCACCTAGTCATTTGTAGGCATATCCTCTTCTTCTGAGTCATTTTATCTTTTATCATATAACACCAATTCTAAAATTTTAGTGTGCATGAAAACCACCTAAAAGCTTGTAAAGAAAGACATCCCAAGGTTGTACCACCAATGTGTGACTTAGGAAACTAGAATGGGCCCAGGAACCTATGGACTTAGAAATGTCCAATCAGAGATTCTCTGGGACAGCACTATGAGAAATGCAAGAGCAGGGAATCTCTTTATCCAAAGCAATGTTTTGCCAAAATGAAGAAATGCCTAAATCTATAGACCTTTCCAAAACAAAAACCAAGCTTCCTTCCTGGGTCTAAGAACCATAAACTTTTATAATTCCCTCCTAGGCTTTGCCTCAAATTCTCTTCTAGCCAACCCTACCCTCTCCCTCTACCTTTCTTAGCCTCTGCTAATTGAAAGCACTCACCTAGGCCTGATCCTTGGCTTTCCTTTTTTACTGCAGCAAATACTTTATTGTTGGTCATGCTCACCAATTTCACTCCTTGAAATTATTTGTTTTCTCACTTACTGAGGAGGTATTTATGAACCTGCACTGAGTTAGAGATGCAGGAGCTACATGGACAGTGTCCATTCCAAAAATTCAGACAAATTGCTCAATCCAAATTTATCAAATGAGCTTTTCCTCTGCTTCTGCAAATGGCACCAACATTCTCCCACTCAGGCCTTAAAATTTCACAGTACCATTGGTTATCTCTTTGCTTGGCCCCCTGATATGTAGTTAGTCACCAATTCCTGTTAACTGTATCTTTGAAATTTTTCTTCACTCTCCCTACCTTTCTGTTCCACTGCCACTACATAGACTGAAACCTCATTTGCTCAGGCCTAGTTTTCTAAAATAGTCTCCTCATCTTTTCTTTCCCCTTGTACAATGCAGTACTCAGAGCTCTGAGATATGCATCCTGAAATGTTGCTTTCATTGTGAAAAGCTGTAGGTAGAGAAGAAGACTCACTGTGCACTGTGGTCACCTTTGGCTTAATATCTGACCTATAAGATAAGTAGCACATCTCAAGTATTACAAGAATTAAATTATATAATATGTATATTATCTATGTATGTGAAGTTGCATTTAGAACTATCAGTCACTAAATAAATGTTATATGTCATTATCACCTAGCCACTGTGTCACATAGGACATACCCCATTATATTCTTCATCAACTTCACTCTTATTTCCCTAGCTTTCAAGCTCCCAAGGTAAAATAGCCCTATGATGCCTTAGCTTATTTCCATCAGTAACTTTACCTACAGACTCCATTCTAAGTGGACTAGGTCATCCTCTCTGGTTCTTGGAACATAACTCTCTATCTCATGGGTTTCTTTTTCTGATCTTTTCCTTCTGTCTTGACTAGATTTTAGTTTATGCTTCTCTTTCATGCCCAGCTCAATTTCTAGCTCCTTGATGAAGCTTTCTTATTCTATATCTCCTTTTAACCTCCCCCCACCCACTGCATAATAGCATACCCAGTCTTGATCATATAGCTTGCCAGTTAGACACCATTGTACTATTGTTCCTTATGTGTACAGCTCCTTGCAGGACCAACTAAGTCTGCACCTCCTTTTGTATTTTTCACAGGGCCTAGTGTGGACCTTCCTTACTGTGGGTGCCATTATTATGCAAGGGTGAATTAGCAATAGGAAATATTTAATATAGCTTTGAAGTCATTCAATTCTAAACTTGACCTGTCTTTTTTCACTCTGTCCAGAAACCTGCAGTGGACATGGCCTATGATCCCATCAACAAATGCAATATGCTTGATAAAACATGATGAGTTCTGTATGGCCTTTTGAATGTCAATACCAGATTTAAAATTGATCTTCTTAGTGTATTCCCCAAAGAGTCCTCAACATATAAAAATCAGATGACATTTACAATAATAGCATTATGCAATAATATTTAATTGGCTAAATTCTAGTTGAAAATTAAATACTTAACTTTTCAAAAGAGCCTCACTATAACTCTTAAACATGTCAGCCTTTACAAATTATAAATAATAGAATTTCAACTTTATGGAAAAGATTATGAATATTTATTTATACATGTAGTGATTGGACTATGAGACAAAAAGTACTTGATACACATTGGCAGCCTTAATAACTGAAAAATGAACTCACTGTCATCATCGGGAGGTTTATGCTTCTGACTCCGGTGTTTCTTTCACAGGTGCTTTATGACATGGAATCAGACAGAGTAGTCATACACGTCTTCAACTGTCCACCTCTGTATGATGACATCAAAGTGCAATTTTTTTCTTCCTCCGTGAGTAATCAGGAAACAGCCATTGGCTTTTTCCTTGTCTGGTGTTTTGAATGATTTTGGTTTGGGATTTCACTTGTGGAAGTTCCAACATGGAAAATAATGGATGACAACCCCTTGCCAGAGAAGGGTAGGAAAACAACAAATCAGATCTGGAACAAATTTTTTAAAAAGAAGAATATATGAAAAGAAAAAAAAAAGAAGAATATATGTAATTTGAAAAACTTTTGCTCACTGGTTTTTTTCCTAAATTCTATACATGTATTAGTTCCCACATGAGAAAAAAATACCAAAGTCATCTTTAAAATGCATTGCTCCTCATAATTAATAAAGTACTTTAAATTAAGGGAGATTCAACTTTTCTCTTAGTTGTTATTATGATGTTATAAGTAGCATTAATTAACATTCCTATACTTAATTCATGAAAATTGAGAATGTCATCAATTATCATTACTCTGAATATGATAATGGTATAATTTATATTGATCAGTCATAAAACCTATACCTGAATATTATTCTGTATATAACTTTCTAAGCCTTAATAATTTTAATTCATTTGCTATGTGCATTAAATTTTCACTCAGAACTGCCAACAAGTAACTATGTTGATCAATTTTCTTTCTTTCTTTCTTTTTTTTTTTTGAGACAGAGTCTCACTGTGTCACCCTCGGTAGAGTGCTATGGTGTCACAGCTCCCAGCAACCTCAAACTCCTGGGCTTGAGTGATCTTCTTGCCTCAGCCTCACAAGTAGCTGAGACTGCAGGCATCCACCACAATGCCCAGCTATTTTTAGAGACAGGGTCTTGCTCTAGTTCAGGCTGGTCTGGAACGCCTAAGCTCAGGCAATCTACCCGCCTCAATCTCACAGGTGCTTTATGACATGGAATCAGACAGAGTAGTCATACATGTCTTCAAATGTCACTTCTGTATGATGACATCTTCAACTGTCCACCACTGCACCCAACTATGTTGATCAATTTAAAACAAATTACCTGTGCCTCTGTCATCTTCTACTTGGTAGCTATTACAGGAGAATCTACCATGTATGAAGTAATCAGTGTAGTGAAGCAAGTGACCTGGATAGATGGAAGAATGGAGTCACTGAATTCTTGCTCAGTAGCCTCTTAGCAAAAGCAGTGGCATAAAGGTCACTGGCCCAAAGGACCTAGGTAATATTCAGCCTTTGTGATTATCAAGGGCCATGGAACTGCTCCTCTGTGAGGTTTTGGTGTTCACAGTGTGCTTTTCACAGGATACTTTTCATCCTGATGGGAGGCTCACTGCCTAAGTGTCTCAACCATGTCACAGAAATTTGTTTATGGAAGACACCCTGTGGCCCTCATCTGGCTTGTGTTCAGTTTACTTCTACCAAGACAGCCCCTGCCTGGGAGAAAAGCTGGATGTAGGTGTGTGGGTCAGGTGAAACAGAGAAGGCAGCACAAGCAAACACCCAAAAGCAGTTTTTATTACTGGCAAACCCCAGAGAGAAGAGGGCAGCACACCTCCCAGGGTCAACAATCAGGGCGGAGCCATCTGGGACACCTGACCTTCGGCTAGTGCATAGGGAGCAATGGAGAAAAAGGGACCTGAGAGTTGAAAATTTCATTGAAGTCCAAGGTGTTACTTGAGCAGGTTTCCTGTGTGGGGAGGTCTAATTGGTGGTTTAATGTGAGCAGGCACAAAGGGGAGTCATGCCGTGACTGAGAGGGACACACTGTGACATATCCACATAACTCATGTGGAGTCTTGGGGATCTGTAGAGTGAGGAAGTAGGTTGTGCTAGTTCTCTCATAGGGAGGTGATCACCAGGACGTGGCTGTGTGAGGCAGATATCACAATCAATCCTACTGAGGAATTGGGAGGAGGTGGAGAACTGGAAATTGTGTCAAGGGAGACTGACCCTGGCTTCTATTATAAGAAGCTTGAACATATTTAGAATAGATGCTGAGGAAACATGCAATCAGAAGAATTCACTACAACATGTTGGCATATACATAGAGACATGGGTCTTTTGTAGATTGTATTAAGCACTATCTAAACCAGATTAAAAGGTCGGTGTTCAAATGTATAAATACCTATCATGGAAAGCTACATTTCCTTGAAATTTTTGATTAAAAACAATAAGGGAAATTAACAGCATTGTCTTAAAGCCTTTGTGACTTGAGTATACTGTTATAAACTGTAGAGTGCTGCATTTTTATGGCTATACTTGTTTTATAAATATATAAAGGAATGAAGAATGTAATGTTAATCCTTTCAGAATAGTTAACTTTCAGTGTCAATTTTGTTATGAAAATAACCTTTTTTAACCATATCCTTTTAGGATCTTCCTAAATACTATGATGACTGCCCATTTTTCTTTTGGTTTCATACATCTTTTATAAAGAAGAACAGGTATGGATATAATATAATTCAATAGAACAATCCCTAATCTTTGATATCTGTGTACAAGGTATAATGGCAAGTCTTTTGCCAGTTGTCAGAGCTCAATTCTTAGAAACTGTGAACTCCTTGAGTTACCACTCTTTGTTGCCTTACTCCTCTTACTCTGGTTATTTTAAAAATACAATTGTTCTTGAACCAAGATAGTTGCATTATCCTCAGGTTCCATGGCATAGGACCATGTAATAAGTTAAAAAGTCTTAGAAGATCAAGCACCATGTCTCATGCCTGTAATTCTAGCACTCTGGGAGGCCGAAGCAGGAGGATCACTTGAGCTCAGGAGTTCCAGACCAGCCTGAGCAAGAACAAGAACCCTCTTTACTAAAAATTAGCCAGGAGGGGTGGCACTTGCCTGTAGTCCCAACTACTTAGAAGGCTGAGGCTTGAGCCCAAGTGTTTGAAGTTGCTATGAGCTATGATGGCACTCTAGCCTGAGCAAGAAGTGAGAAACTGCCTTAATATTAAAAAGGTATCATAATTAGGTCTGAAGTTTGATAAATTCCTTCTGTTAAGTTTAAAATTAAGTTTTCTCAGTACCTTGAATATGGCAGGTCCTCAGTAGGTGTTGATTTACTGATGACTGACCACCACCAAATTCTATGCTAAAGTAAGGCAGGATCTAGGGAGACTTCCACTAGTTTAAAAGCTGATCTGGGGCAGAAGTTACAAGTCACTCTAGGCATTAAGGAAGACAGCTGGAAAATCATTAAATGATAGTTTCCCACTTAAACATGATTTTCCAATAACTAAGTTGGGAAACCTTTTTTAAAAAGTACCCACTGAGTGCAGTGGCTTATGCCTATAATCAAAGCACTTTGGGAGACTGTAGCAAGAGGATTGCTTGAGGCTAGGAGTTCGAGAGCAGCCTGGCAATATAGTAAGACCCTGTGTCCACAAAATGTAATAAAATTGTTCAGGCATGGTGGTGTGTGCCTGTAGGCCCTGCTACTTGGGAGACTGAGGTGGGAGGATTGCCTGAACCCAGGTGTTTGAGGTTGCAGTGAGCTGGGATTGAGCCAGCTGCCTGGGTGAAAGAGAAAGACCCTGCCTCTAAAACAAACAAATAAAAAGTAATTATTAACTGTATTTGAAGATTTTTATTCCAAAAGGCCTTCTACCATATCTGGAAACTCCTTCCTGAGTCTACAAGTTCTCTTACTTTAAGAAGCATTTGTACTGTGATGGTAAAAAATTGAGCTTTTTGGCATCACCATATAATCTGATGCAAAAGGAAAAAATAAAGGAAGGTTAAAAATCATTCAGAGTTGAAGTAGTTTTGATTGTATGTAGCACGAATTGATGGTTATTGTTACATCAAACCTAGCTTTTTCTTCAAGTCTGGATTTGATTTCAT
Source organism: Otolemur garnettii (assembly GCF_000181295.1). NCBI lineage: Eukaryota > Metazoa > Chordata > Mammalia > Primates > Galagidae > Otolemur > Otolemur garnettii. The sequence goes on from NW_003852616.1 coordinate 1,026,804, forward strand.
AACCTCTCAAGTCCACTAAGGCAAGAGTAAAGTGGACATCTAGTCTACGTACTTGTAATGCACACACACTTAGTGGACTTTTATAGAGTGAGCCTTGGATGTAATGGCATATTTTTACTAATTTTTTTCTGGATGTATACAAACAATTTTGATACAAGAGCAAAATTCATCGAGAACATAGTGAAAGTACATTTGTTGGTACATCTCAAGTAGTTCTTGCTAGCATATATATTTTTTCCCTTTAAAACACCATGTTCATTATTATGGGTGTGTTGGCTCACCCCTGTAATCCCAGCACTTTGAGAGGCTGAGGCAGAAGGATCACTTGATCCCAGGAATCTGAGGCTGCCATGAGCTATGATGAAGTCACTGCACTCCAGCCACTGCACTCCAGCCTGGGCAAGAGTGAGACTGTGTCTCAAAACACACAAACAAAACACCATGCTCATATTGGAGAAGCAACAAGTTAGATCATTTTTATATAAGTTTCTAAAGATTTCTATAACATTGAAATTTATATAGTACTTGGTAAAGCTGTATTTTATTAGGTATGAGACTATTGTTTAGCCCAAACTGCTAACTTCTATCAATTATAAGTGACACAGTATTTTATTCCTGGGTTTTAACACCCATCTAGTTTTTGAATAATTTCTGTCACATACACAAATTTGGATATTTTGTTAAACTAGAATGTCCTTAATTCCATAAAGGTAATGTTAAAAGAATCAGCAATATATATTACTGAACATTAGATATTTTGCATCTCACCAGAAAGGTGAAAGGCACCAAATGAGACATCAAAAAGGGCTGAGGCTCTGATCATGGTAAGCAAGTCCTTTGTTTAAAGCTGTAATAAGGGTGTCCCAGTGCATGGCTTTTCAGTTAGCCCTAAAATAAAATGTGTAACTTTTTTTTTTCTATCCTTAGGCTTTATCTACCAAGAAATGAATTGGATAATCCCCACAAGCCAAAAACATGGAAAATTTATAGACCAGACTTTGCAGTTGAGGTATATTTTGATGAGATATGACCTAAAGTTATGTTCTATGGGCTATCTGCTTAAGTGTAGACTCCCATCTTGGACAGAATTTCATGGAATAATTTTATAAATTTTTTCCAATTCCAGATATATATTTATATCTTCTAAATCTCTGTCCTTGCTTTAATACCTGTATTTATATATATGGCAATATGTTCTTGAGAAATATATTAAATATATATATATATATATACTAAATTTCAATGGATTTTTTTCTTTTTTGAAAGAACATACTTTACACAAAGCTTCCATCTTGTATTTAGATAAATTTGGAACACAATACTCAGGAACATTGAGTATCACTCTGAAAAATTTTGAAATAAAACTTTCATATTAACATAATAGAGATATTTAAAAATTGTGTCCCCCAATACCCATTTACTTACATATTTTTGGACAAGTATTTATTCTTTGCTTTGTTTTACATTTGTCATTTCAGTTTCTCTTTTCTTTCTTTACTTGATTCATAAACTGTTAACAGATTGGCAGCAAAGACTGGGTCTTCAACCAAGCAGAGAGTGGTGTTTCACACTTCAGCCCACCCTCCCCCCCCCCAACACACACTGTTCTCTGTTCCAAGTGCTACATGGGTAACTGATGTGACAAGCTTCCTGTAATCACACTCAAGCATGGGAAGGAGGTTAGGAGGATCTTGATAAATATGAAGGACAAAGAATCTTCAGCAACTTCTTCTTTTGGGTAACATCATGAGTTTAATCAAAGAAACATTGGTTCTTAGAGTGAACTAGATTTATTATTTTGAAATCTATCACCCCTGCTTACAACTACCTTCACCTAGGCTTGGGGCAACGCTGTGAAAGTCACCTTTTCACTGTAAATATCAATTAGTCCTCTGTCCACAGGAAATCATGACTACTTTCTTTTGGGTACTGTGTACTGCTTTATTCTAAGAAGGTTCACTGCCACTCTATCTTCAGACAAAGATTGTTATTGAAAAGAGTTCTATTTTGGCTTCTACAAAGTCTCCTTATTTCAACCAGGTATGGTGGCTCACGCCTGTAATCCTAGCACTCTGGGAGGTCAAGGTGGGTGGATTCCCCTGAGTTCAAGACCAGCCTGAACAAGAGCAAGACCCCATGTCTTAAAAAATAGCTGAGCAGGTGCTTATAGTCCCAGCTACTTGGGAGGCTGAGGCGAGAGAATTACTTGAGCCCAAGAGTAGGAGGTTGCTATGAGCTGTGACACCACAGCACTCTACTGAGGGTGACAAAGTGAGACTGTCTCAGAAAAAATAAATAAATAAATAAATAAATAAATAAAGCAGAACATATCCTTATTTCAATGATTTTCCTTTGATTAGTAGGGCTCTCAACAATCTAGTCCAAGCTGGACTTATTTCTTCTTTCTTCAAGAAATGAAAGACAACTAATAAAACAAGTGTCTCTGTTTAAACATGGTATATTCATTCCTGAAAAACGTTGTGCTGGACAGAGAAAGACATGGTAGGGGCAGACCAGGCCAGTTAGACAACTTTGTATCCAGCACACTAACCACTTGGACCATTCAGCAGCTTGGGTGTCCTGCAGATTTCCTCAGAAGCTTTTTTAAATGAGGAAGTAACAAATATTTCAGGGAAAAGCTGAGATTGCCAACATGGCACATACAGGAGTAGAGCTCCAAGGCCCAGTGACACAGGGGTCACTCTACTAGAAGCCAGGAGCTCTGTAAGACTAGTGGACAGCCAGACTTCAGGTGGTTTTTATTTTTTTCTAAATATCCCAAAAACGTTTTATGAAGCTTCTTATAAAGAGATAGCACTTTTATGCTATTTATACATTTTTCCACTAACAACCAAAACGGCTGGGATACCACGACTCCCAGTTATTAGAAGCCAATTATCTGTTTCTGCCTCTGCTTTGATTAGAATGAGAGAGTAACAAAAGCCCTGAACTGAAGATGATATGATTTTTATATTGACAGTGGCCAGTTAGTAAAACAGGTGAGCCACTGTCACCTATTGCTTACTGTAGATAGAGTAGTCACAAGAATATTACAAATTCTGCACCAGCCTGACCTCAGTCGGGTTTTTTTTAAAGATAATAGTTTTGTGGAAATAGGTTGATTCTTTTTATGACTCAAGTTCCAACCACCTCATAATCAGCTACTTACTGCTTTAAAGTCAATGCTTCCCTTAGGATAGAAAAAAAACTGCTGTGGTGAGCCATGTGACACCTATCATGCGGTGCTCTGGTCTAGATGGGAATGAAGATTATAAATCTATTGATATTTTCATTTGCATCTTTTTTTACCCACTCATGTCTAAGTTTTGCCTGAACTGAACCTACAAATGAATCACACAAGGGATCATGAATGTTGGCAGAAGTTTGGGTAGAAATCCATAAGAGTGAGTGGTGTGTGCTGAGCATACAGGCTCTGAAGCTGCCTTCAGAGCTGGATTGTCTAATACAGGAAAAGGCACAGATGATTGCTTCCCTGACTATATTTAGGGGTAAAAATGTTAATGGATGAAGAGGGTCTGGCTCCCTGTCACTGTCAGCCTATATGCAGAGATGGGGATAGGTCCACCCAATTTTGTCAGAAGGCTAGTGATTCTGGAAAACAGTGAAAGTAGCTTCTTCAAGACTGTTCTGTTCTTCTATTTCTAAAACCACAGCTTTATACATAAAGGTTCAAAGCAAAAACCACTGGAGGGGAGGCTATTACATCAAGTGATGGTTCCTTTTTACAACTATCTAATCATTGGAGGGGAGGCAATTATGTCAAGTGGTGGTTCCTTATTACAGCTATCCAACCATTGGGGAGATGCTATTACGTCAAGTGGTGGTTCCTTATTACACTGGGTGGGGGGGAGTTACTTCAAGTGGTGGTTCCTTATTACAGCTATCTATTGGGGGAGGGGGGAATAATCTCCACCATGTGCAAATCCCAGTGCCATGGGCATGAACATTCATTATATCTACAAGATGGAAGCAGAGAGTTGACCTTCTGAGAGTTAGGCAGTCCCAATGTTCCAGTCAACATAAAATGGGAAACAACCACTTGCAGAAGTGATCCTATGTAAGAGGTGAGTTATTTGTATTTTTCTCCCAGCCTAAAAGTAATAAATGATAAAAGAGGGTTAATACCTGAGGTCAGTTCTGGCTTGGGATCTATCATGTGGAGGTTGTCATATGATCGTCTACCTGGGGGAGGGAGAGCCCACTGCTTGTGGGGCTCACTCACACAGCTAGTATTTTGGTCTGCCATTGCTCCTCCCCTTGTGGGCCTCTACACAGGCCCTCAGAGCCCTGTGACCCTCTGGACAGTGCAATCCATGAGAAAGCCAGGAGAGGGCCAGTGTCTTTTCACTGCCTAGGAAGCACATGGCAGTACTTCCACCCCACTCTATTCATTAGAATTTAGTCTGTGAATCTGATTCAACTTAATGGAAGAGGGGAAGTATGCTCCACCTTCTGAAGAGATGATTTTGCACAAGACTTTAAACCATCATACAGTGAATTTGAGTAATTTACTTAAAATCTTTGTGCTCCTGTTTCCTCATCAGTAAAATAGAAATAATATTAGTATCTGCCTAATAGAGTTGTAAGAATAAAATGAATTAACATAGAGACCTTAAAATAGTGCAGAGTATATGGTATAATATATGCAGGGTATATGGTGCTTAAGAAGTATTAGCAATCATTATGCTGATTACTATGGTACTATATTTTGCTGTGTAAAATGCACTCTCATGTGTAATGTGCACTCATGTTTTAGGCCCAAACTTTTAGGAAAACCTTCCCCAAGAAAGTGGCTAGCTCTCTCGTCTGAGAGAGACACATCTAGGGAGGGCTATTTCTCCCCTGATAAACATGCAGATCACACCAACCTCCTGCAGCCATCTGCTCTGTTAAGACTGTCCCTTCCCTTTCTTCCAGAGCCCTTCCCTCCTCACCACATCTGGGGCCATAGCTGAGATGGCCCCAGGAGTTTCTGAGGCCGCTTGACCTGTGGGAAGCCAGGTAGGTCCCTGGGTTCCACACACAGCTCCTGGTCCCCTCCGCATGGCCTGCCTTGCCAGCACCCCCACTATTGCCTCCCTGATTGTGGTGCTCAGTGAAGTTGCTCCAGCCCACTCCCACCAGTTTCTGAATCCCCCCCCCCATACTGGACTTTCATGCACCCAGCAGCATGAGGCAGAAGAGCACAGCAGCCCCAAGAGGCCAGCTGGATTCCCCTGCTCCTGAGCCATACTACCCATGTATAATGTACATCCTTAATCTTCCCTCAAAAATTGGGGCAAAAAGTATGCATTATACACAGAAAAATATGGTAAATACATTCTGGATCACTTTGGCATGCAATGGCACTCATACAGAGGTGAGAACAGCTGCTGGCATCAGTCATGGGTGCACTATAAATTGATCATTTCTATACACAGCAGCATTATCCACACACCCTCCTGTTGGGCTCTGATGAACCTGGGTACTGTTTCATCTGGGCTGGTAATCCAGGACAGGCAGCATGTATTCTTCGTTACTAAGCCTCGTTTTCTTTTCTCACCAAAGGAAGTGGTCTGGGAAAGTGCCAGTCAGAGTATGTGACTTCTTTGTTCAGCATCAGGGAAATGAGAAAGACTCAGGGGTCCTGCTATAGTCAGAGGTATGAATCTCCACTTGACCCATTAGGGAACATCCAGGAAACCTTGAATAGATCCTCTTGGATTCTTAGTGTGGCTTCACTGAACAAGGCCTCTACAGGACTTTGTCCTGAACTCATTTTAGAAAGCAATATCTCTGACCCAGGGCCAGAAATCACTTCAGAATCACCAACTTCAATTTCACCTCTGAGAATGAACAAATATTATAAGAATGTTCAAGATTCTACCTACCAAATAGTCCATAAAGATATTATCATAAATTAATCAAATAACTATTTATTAGGTGCCTACTACAAGGAAGCCACAGCATTTCCCAAGTTGCAAGAAACTTTCCAACAGCCAGGGAATGAATCACTAATCTGCTGCAGTCAAAACCCACAGTGATAATCCAAGAACACATGTCAGGAAGTTTTTTTTATTTTTTTTTATTTTTTTTTTCAGGAAGTTGAATGAAAAGAGAATTTTGAATTTTTTAATAAAAACACATTGAGTCCAAACCAGACACTAAAATCAATGACCACTTCTCCCAGGAACAGGCCTCACACTAGCAAGCTTGCTTTCAAAAAGACGAGAAAATTTTTGATAGAGCATCAGAACATCTCAACTCCTGATATCTAATCAAATTAAATCTAAAAGTTCAGAACTTTGCTTTAGAACATACCCAGCAATGTACTAACTGGTGCCATGGAAAGCAAGACCATCGGATGTATAAATGTCACCCTTGGCTACACATGCCCTGGCAACTGATCCTTTCATGAAAGAAATGTCTCCTCTAGTCAAAGGCATAATCTGAGATGAAGTAATTTATAGATGTCAATATAACATGTAGAAATCACTGCTTCTGGTCAGGTAACCATATTAATATGGAAGAAAGGAGAAAAGAAACTGCATGATTTCTCAATGACTTAATAGAAGACTCAGCTTTAGGATAAATTTTTGGATGTTTCAAGTACTCTATTATTTAGGGAGGTTTGAGGATATCTGGACAGAGTGTTACCAAGTTATAGCATGTAATTTTGTAGGAAAAATTTACCTTTCAAATTGGATATTGAGCCATCTAATTTCCCCTTGTGTTTACCCATATGAAAGAATCCCATACAAGGAACCAGGAAGAGAAACAAAGATAACGGCTAGTCTTCTCATTGCACAAAAGTCTGCACAAAAAAAGACGATGGCTCTCAGCACCGCACACAGAGGTGTGGCTGCAAACCATAGGGACTTTTTTTCTTCTTAGAAAATGACCTCACATTAGTCTAGGACATTAGGTGAACTATTGCTAACATAAGTAAAAAGTTCATTACTCTCTGCAACAGTGAATGCTGTTGAATTAAATCAACAGTTCTGAATTCTTTTTCCTCTAAGGGCCCAAATTGGCCTCTAATCTCTCAACTCTACATCCTCTCTCTTAAAAAATGTTTCCTGTTCAACATGATACTCCCATCTAAAGAAAATAAATGGAGATTCTGTTCCAAGATGGCAGCCGAGTAGCAGCTTCTGTGCAGCTGGGTGCAGTAAGAGTGGGGGAGACAAGACTCCAGGCATCTCTAGCCAGTGGGTTTTGCCCAGAGGCTTCCTTTTGGTGACACAGGAAGTCAGTGAAAGACTCCTGGACCCCATGAGGAAGACTGAAGTGGTGGAAAACTGGCAAGTGGTGGGTGCATTTGTTCGGTTGGAGGCTGCCTGCAATTGTAACCATAGCAACAATGAGATTGCAAGCAAGAAAAGCTTTACATGTGGGCTATTTTGGGCTTTACCTGTGGGCTGTTTTGGTTTTTTTGGACTTGGGCACTCATTGAACTGCCTTGGGAGATCTTGGGCGGGTGTGTAGATGACTTTGGGTGTTGTCTGGGGCCCAGGACTGAGCCCCTGAGCCAGAAGGGAGCTAATATTCTTCAGCTGTGGGCTGCCCACACAGCTGCTGTAGGGGAGCTGCCTCTGTGTGTTACAGTGTGGAGATCTGCCGGGAGACCTTGGCCAAGTAATTTAGTGACTGAGCTGCCTAAAGGCAGGGACTAAGATGCTGGGGAAGTGCAGAGATCCACATGTTTGGCAGACTAACAGCCTCGGCCCTCATGGGCATAGAGGGAGTCTGGATTTGGCACACTGAATAAGTGGGCAGCCATGCCAGGAGAGATCCCAGCCATAAGTGCTTTCCTTGGAAAGCTTCTGGTTGGCCAAGGTTCATAGTTTGGAGTGTCTTTTAAGTGGGCTGAGGAGACATTTGGACTCCCAAGCCTGCAGGGTCTGAAAGACCAGCAGAGGCCGCCAGTCTCCATCTCAAACAGCTGTTATCAATACTGCAATCAAGGCTCGGCACTTATAGCTCAACTGGCTAAGGCGCCAGCCATGTACACCTAAGGTGGCGGGTTCAAATCCCCAGCCTGGACCCGCCAAACAACAATGACGGCTGCAACCAAAAAATAGCCGGGCGTTGTGGCGGGCGCCTGTGGTCCCAGCTACTTGGGAGGCGGAGGCAGGAGACTTGCTTGAGCCCAGGAATTGGAGGTTGCTGTGAGCTGTGATGCCACAGCACTCTACCCAGGGGGACAGCTTGAGGCTCTGTCTCAAAAAAAAAAAAAAAAAAAAAAAACTGCAATCAACATCTCATACCTCAGAAGATCACCTGTTGCCTGGACAACATTCAGCAGGATGTATATACTGCTTGGTTGTCTGGTTTGGGTTTTTTTTTTTTTTTCCTTAATTTCAACATTTTTCCTTGACTTTTTTTTTTCCTTTTTGGTCTTTTTTCTCCCTTTTTCCCACTATTCTAGTTTAAATACAATCTTCCATTTTTGCCTTCTTTTACAATTAGAATTTTGTTCTTATCAGTGTTCCTCCCCTATTATTTGTTTTATTTTTCCCCCAATTTTATCCTGTAAGGGTTTTTGCTTGTTTGTTTGGGTTTTATTTATAGTATTTTTGTCTTTCCTCTATACCTGGTGGAGGTGGGGTACTGTGTCTGATCTGGCTGGCAAAGAGCTGTTGACCTTAAAGGAACCACTCATCCCAGCACCCCCAGAGGTGGCGGGGTTTTAAGCTTGGGTCATAGTACCCTACTATACACCTATATTCCTTCTGTTTCCTTTTTTTCAGTGCCTTTCTTCTTTTTGTCAATATTTCCTTGTACTCACCCCCCTCTTCTTTCTCTTTTTTCTTTATTTTTAAAATCTTTTTTCCCTTCTTGCTCTTCAATCTTCTCATCCTTCTGGTCCCATACCAAAAGGAAGCACAGTTACTTAAAGAGTAAGAAGAAGTGAGAGGAAAATTAGGCTAAGGAAATAGATACAAGAAAGCACTCATGAAGAAGAATCAGCAGAAAAATCCTGACAACATGAAATATCAGTTCAGAGTACCCCTTCTAGAGATCATGAGGTAGCTACAGCAGAGGATTCCTCTTATAAAGAAATGTTAGAAATGACAGAAAGGGAATTTAGAATACAGATGATGAAAACAATGAAGGAAATGATGGAAACAATGAAGGAAATTGCTGACAAAGTGGAAAATAACCAAAAGGAAATCCAAAAACAGAATCAAATAAGAGATGAATGATACAAAGAATATAAAAAGGATATAGCAGAGCTGAAGGAACTGAAGCAGTCAATTAGGGAACTTAAGGATGCGCTAGAAAGTATCAACAACAGATCAGACAATGCAGAAGAAAGAATCTCAGAGGTTGAGGCTAAAGCTTTTGAGATAACTCAGATAGTTAAAGAGGCAGAAAAGAAGAGAGAGAAAGCAGAATGTTCACTGGTAGAATTATAGGACTCTATGAAGTGTTCAAACATATGAATTATAGGTACCCTGAGGGGGAGGAAGAATGCCCCAGAGGAATGGAAGCCATCCTAGACAATATTATAAATGAAAACTTCCCAAATATCACCAAAGATTTTGACATACTCCTTTCAGAGGGATACTGGTTCCCTGGTTGCCTCAACTCCAATGGAGCTTCTCCAAGGCAAATAATGATGAAACTATCTAAAGACAAAAGAAAAGATTTTCCAAGCTGCCAGGAGTAAGTGCCAACTGACCTACAGGGGCAAATCTATCAGGATGACTGCAGACTTTTCTAATGAAACTTTTCAAACTAGAAGACAATGGTCATCTAGCTTTAATCTATTTAAACAGAACAATTTCCAGCCCAGAATTCTATATCCCACTGAGTTAAGCTTTAAAATTGATGGAGAAATCAAATCTTTTATTGATATGCAAACATTGAGGAAATTTGCCACAACAAGACCAGCTCTACAGGATATATTTCAACCTGTTCTACACACTGACCGTCACAATGGACCTTCAGCCTAGTAAACACCCAGAAATTAAAGGACAGAACCTAGTTTCCACAATGATGCAAAAGACAAAACTAAGCAATAGACTTTCACAAAATAAGATGAATAGAATGCTACCACACTTATCAATTATCTCAATAAATGCCAATGGCTTGAATTCCCCACTGAAGAGGCATAGATTGGCTGATTGGATTAAAAAACACAAGCTATCTATTTGCTGTCTGCAGAAAACACACCTCACATCAAAAGACTCAAATTAAAACTCAGAGTTAAGGGTTGGAAGACATTTTTTCAGGCAAATGGAATCCAGAAGAAAAGAGAGGTTACAATCTTATTTTCAGATACATGTGGATTTAAAGCAACCCAAGTAAAAAAACACAAAGATGGACACTTCATATTGGTCAAGGGAAAATTACAACAAGAAGATATTTCAATTTTAAATATTTATGCACCCAATTTAAATGCTCCTAGATTTTTGAAACAGACTCAGTCTGAACAATATGATATCCTATAACACCATAATAACAGGGGACTTTAACACCCCTCTCTCAGAGCTGGACAGATCCTCTAAACAGAAATTAAACAAAGCTATTAGAGATTTAAACGAGACCCTAGAAAAACTGTGCTTGATAGACATATATAGAACACTCCATCCCAAAGATAAAGAATATACATTCTTCTCATCATCCCATGGAACATTCTCCAAAATTGATCATATCCTAGGACACAAACAAACCTCAACAGAATCAAAAGAATTGAAATTCTACCTTGCATCTTCTCAGATCACAAGACACTAAAAGTGGAATTCAACTCCATCAAAAATGTTCAACCTCACCCAAAGGCATGAAAGTTAAACAATCTTATACTGAATGACAGTTGAGTGCAGGAAGAAATAAAAAAGGAAATTATTAACTTCCTTAAGCATAACAACAAGGAAGACACAAGCTACCAAAACCTATGGGATATGGCAAAAGCAGTCCTAAGTGGAAAACAGATAAAGAGCCATATCAACAAACTCACAAGCCATTTGATGGAATTGGAAAAAGAACAATCTAAGCCTAAACCCAGCAGAAGAAAAGAAATATCCAAAATTAAATCAGAGAATAATGAAATTGAAAACAAAAGAATAATTCAGAAAGTTAATTAAATAAGGAGTTTGTTTTTTGAAAAAATAAATAAAATAGATAAACCTTTGGCCAGACTAACTAGAAATAAAAAAGTAAAATCTCTAGTAACCTCAATCAGAAATAATAAAGGGGAAATAACAATGGATGCCACAGAGATACAAGAGATTATCTCTGAATACTACAAGAAACTTTATGCCCAGAAATTTGACAATGTGAAGGAAACAGATCAATATTTGGAATCAGGGCAGTGCCTGTGACTCAAGGAGTATAGTGCCGGTCCCATATACCAGAAGTGGTGGGTTCAAACCTGGGCCCTGGCCAAAAACTGCAAAAAAAAAAAATTGGAATTATACCGTCTCCCTAGACTTAGCCCAGATGGAATAGATTTCCTGAACAGACCAACTTCAAGCACTGAGATCAAAGAAACAATAAAAAATCTCCCAATGAAAAAATGCCTTGATCTGGATAGCCTCGTATCAGAATTAAACCTTCAAAGAAGAGCTTATCCCTATAATGCAGAAATTATTCCAAAAAAAAATTGAGGAGGAAGGAATCTTCCCCAACACGTTCTATGAAGCAAACATCACTCTGATACCAAAACCAGGAAAAGACCCAACTAAAAAGGAGAATTTCAGACCAATTTCACTAAGGAATACAGATGCAAAAATTTTTAACAAAATCCTAGCCAATAGTTTACAGCTTATTATCAAAAAAGTCCTACACCATGATCAAGTAGGTTTCATCCCAAGGATGCAAGGCTGGTTACACAAGTCTATAAACATTATTCACCATAGCAACAGAAGTAAAACCAAAGACTATATCATCCTCTCAATAGATGCAGAAAAGCATTCAGTATAATCCAGCATCCTTTTCTAATTAGAACACTGAGGAGCATAGGCATAGGCGGCATATTTCTTAAACTGATTGAAGCTATCTATGACAAACCCACAGCCAATATTTTACTGAATGGAGTAAAACTGAAAGTTTTTCCTCTTAGAACTGGAACCAGACAAAGTTGTCCTCTGTCACCATTACTATTCAACATAGTGCTGGAAGTTCTAGCCAATACAATTAGACAAGACAAGAAAATAAAAGGCATCCATATTGGAGCAGAAAAGGTCAAACTCTCCCTTTTTGCTAACGATATGATCTTATACTTAGAGAACCCTAAAGACTCAACCGCAAGACTCTTGGAAGTCATTAAAAAATACAGTAATGTTTCAGGATATAAAATCAATGTCCACAAGTCAGTTGCTTTTATATATGCCAACAATGGCCAAGATGAGAGGTTAATTAAAGACACAACTCCCTTTAGCATAGGCCCAAAGAAAATACTTAGGAATATACCTAACAAAAGAGGTGATGGACCTCTATAAAGAAAATTATGAAATCTTAAGAAAGGAAATAGCAGAGGACTTTAACAAATGGAAGAACATACAATGCTCATGGCTAGGAATAATCAACATTGTTAAAATGTCTATACATCCCAGAGCAATTTACCGATTCAACACCATCCCTATTAAAATACCAACATCCTATTTTCAAGACTTGAAAAAAATGATTCTGCGTTTTGTATGGAACCAGAAAAAAACCTGTATAGGTAAGACAATTCTTAGCAATAAAAACAAAGCCAGGGGTATCACCATGCCAGATTTTAGGCTGTACTACAAGGCCATAGTAGTCAAGACAGCATGGCACTGGCACAAAAATAGAGACATAGACATTTGGAATCGAACAGAAAACCAGAAAATGAAACCAGCAACATACAGCCACCTAATCTTTGATAAACCTAACAAGAACATCCACTAGGGGAAAGACTCCTTATTCAATAAATGGTGCTGGGAGAATGGGATATCCACATGTAAAAAACTAAAACTGGACCCGCACCTCTCTCCACTGACAAAAATTGATTTATGATGAATAATGGACTTAAATTTCAGGCATGAAATGATAAAAATCCTCAAAGAAAGAATAGGAAAAACACTGGAAGATATTGGTCTGGGGAAAGACTTTATGAAGAAGACGGCCATGGCAATAGCAACAACTTCAAACAATAAACAAATGGGATTTAATTAAATTGAAAAGCTTCTGTACAGCCAAGGAAACAACAGCCAAAGCAAATAGACAACCTACCCAATGGGAAAGAATATTTACATATTTTGAATCAGACAAAAACTTAATAACTAGGATCTATGCAGAACTTCAATTAATCCACAAGAAAAAAACCAACAGTCCCATATATCAATGGGGAAGAGAGATGAACAGAACCTTCTCTAAAGAAGATAGATGAATGGCTATCAAATACATGAAAAAATGCTTGTCATCCATAATTATTAGAGAAATGCAAATTAAAACCACCCTGAGATATCATCTAACCCCAGCAAGAATGGCCTATATAACAAAATCTCAAAACTGCAAATACCAGCGTGGATGTGGAGAAAAAGGAACACTTTTATACTTTTGCTGGTGGGACTGCAAACTAATGCAATCTTTTTGGAAGGAAGTATGGAGAAACCTCAAAGAACTCAACCTAGACCTCCCATTTGATCCTGCAATCCCATTACCGGGCATCTATCCAGAAGGAAAAAACCCTTTTATTATAAAGATACTTGTACTAGGCTGTTTATTGCATCCCAATTTACAATCGCTAAAATGTGGAAACAGCCTAAATGCCCTTTAGCTCAGGAATGGATTGGCAAGCTGTGGTATATGTATAGCTTGAAATATTATTCAGCCACTTAAAAAAATAGAGATTTTGCAGCATTTGTACTAACCTGGATGGAGGTGGAACACATTATCCTTAGTGAAGCTTCACAGGAATGGAGAAGTATGAATCCTATGTATTCAACTTTGATATGAGGACAATTAATGACAATGACATGATGGGGCATGGGGGTTGGGGAAAGCAGGCAGAGAAGAAGGGAGGGGTGAAGGTAATAACAAGAAAAAAATAGTGACTAATTCTCTCATAAATTGAATTTGATTTTGGCTAAACTACATTACTTAAACATTAATTTTTACCTCAACTTGTTAATATGTTGTTTAGGATACAGGATACTGCATCCTCATTTAAAAATGAATTATGTTTGTAATTTCCCCTTTATAATAATACATTTTTTCCAATTTTAATATGAGGTGTATCCAGATTAAGCAGAAGGATTTTGAAGTATTTCTTTTCTTTCTATTGTCTGTAAGATTTGGCATGATCTGTTTTTTGAAATTATCTTTTATTTTTATTTACAAATATTAGTTGTCTATTTCTTGAGACTTTGGAAAAAAAAATAAGAACAAGTTAATTGATGACTCTATACTGAACCTCAGAGTCAAAGCATTCTATAATAGGCATACTCTTATTTGACAATGCAAATGTTACTTTTTTTGCATTATTATTATTGCTTAATACTTCATTGCAGGAATTGTCTGATTTCTTTTATGAATGTATTTATCTTCATTCTTTATGAGGTTTTTGTTTCTAGTCCTTATTTTAAACATTGTTATTGTTACTAAATTTTAAGCCTTTTTGATTTTGTGAAGGCAAAAAGTGGAAACCTAGTAAATGCATGTATATGTAAAAATAAAATAAAAATAAAAATAAATAGATGGAGGTGGGGACAGGGGCACAGAGGGGGGATGTTTCAAAGAAGAGAAGGAGAAGTGAGAGCCACTCCCCATGTAAGACGTGGGTGCTTATTACAGAGTTGGAGGACTCTTTTTTAGCAAAGAACAAATTAGATCCAAGCATTCATCCCAATATACTGGAACATGCAAAATCAGTTCCCAGGTTAAAGAAAAGAGGTTTTAAAAAATTAACCTGCTTCTCCTAAAAATATGAAATGACTCTGGCCTGTGGGAAAAAAGTAGTAGCAAAACAAAGTGCCTCTCTTTGTAGTAAGAGAGGCTAAGCAGCAGGAATAAAACTATTTCCTATTTTAGATGCAATCTGGGATAGCTGAACAATCTTCTTACTTTGACTCACAACTTCACACAAGGCAGGCTTTCATCACAATAAGAGTCACAGCAGCCGGGTGCAGTTGCTCGTGCCTGTAATCCCAGCACTTGGGAGGCAAGTGGATTGCCTGAGCTCACAGGTTGGAGACCAGCCTGAGCCAGAGCAAGACCCTGTCGCTAAAAATAGCTAGGCATTATGGGAAGGCCTGTAATCCCCGCTACTCAAAAGGCTGGGGCTGGAGCCCAAGAGTTGGAGGTTGCTGTGAGCTATGACACCGTGGCACTCTACTGAGGGTGACAAAGTGAGACGCTATCAGGAAGGAAGGAAGGAAAGAAAAAAGAAAAAAAGAAGAACCCCAGCAACGAATTTTGGGCGATTTTCTCTTTTTATCCATTTTCTAAGCCCCATACCTCTTGTTTCTTCTGTCTGGGTGTAAACAGCTGAAGTGTGACCACAATATGGACGAACTAGACATATTGCTACCTCCCTTTTGCCAAAAGCACCTAGCAGGGTCACCAGTCCAAAGTACCCCTATGGAGTCTGACTTAACTCTTTAAGTGACAAACATACAAATATATTTTATGCTTTTCTTTTAATTGTTGAGGATTCATTGAGGGTACAGAGAACCAAGTTACACTGATTGCATTTGTTAGGTAAATTCCCCTTTATAGTTCTGCCCTGCCTCCAAAAGATGTGTCACACACTATGATCTCCCATTCCCCTTCCTTCATTCCCTCTCTCTCTGCTCCCCCATTTCTCCACCCACCAACACGTACTAGGTCATCAATTGTCCACATATTTGAATTGAGTACATTGGATTCTTGCTTCTCTATTTTTATGATGCTTTACTGAGAAGAATGTATTTCAAGTCCATCCTAATGAATACAAAAGATATAGAGTAACCATCATTTTAGTGGCTGTATAGTATTCCATGGTACACATATACCACAGTTTATTAATCCATTCCTGGATTGATGGGCACTTGGGTTGATTCCACAGTTTGACAATTGTAAATTGAGCTGCGATAAACAGTCTAGTGCAAATGTCCTTATGATAATAGGATTTTTTTCCCCTCTGGGTAGATGCCAAGTAATGGGATTGCAGGATGAAATGGGAAGCCTAGTTTGAGATATTTGAGGATTCCCATATTTCCTTCCAAAAAGGTTGTATTAGTTTATAGTCCCACCAGTAGTGTAAAGGTGTTCCCTTCTCTCCACATCCATGCCATTATCTGCAGCTTTGAGATTTTTGTGATGTGGGCCAGTCTCACTGAAGTTAGGTGATATCTTAGGGTGGTTTTGATTTGCATTTCTCTGATAATTAAAGACAATGAGCATTTTTTCATATGTTTGTTAGCCATTCATCTATTTTCTTTACAGAAGGTTCTATTCATCTCTCTTGCCCATTGATATAAAGGATTTTTGGCTTTTTTATGTTGATTGAGTTCTCTATAGATCCTAGTTATCAAGCTTTTGTCCAACTCATAATATACAAATATCTTTTCCCATTCCGAATGTTATCTATTTGCTTTGATTGTTATCTCCTTAGCTATACAGAAGCTATTCAATTTAATTAAATCCCATTTGTTTTTGTTGTTGTTGCAATTGCCACAGCAGTCGTCTTCATAAAGTCTTTCCCCAGTCCAATAACTTCCAATGTTTTCCCAAATTTTCTTTGAGGATCTTTATTGTTTCATGCCTTAGATTTAGATCTTTTATTCATCTTGAATCAATTTTAGTGAGTGGAGAAAGGTGCAGGTCCTGTTTCAGTCTTTTACATGTGGTTATCCAGTTCTCCCAGCACCATTTATTGAATAAGGATTATTTTCCCCAATGTATGTTCTTGTTTGTTTTATCAAAGATTAGGTGACTATAAGATTAGTTTCATTGCATGCTTTTCTATTCAGTTCCCGATGTCCATGTCTCCATTTTTGTTCCAACACCATGTTGTTTTGATCACTGTGTTCTTGCAGGACAGCCTAAACTCTGGTAGACAAATGCCCCCAGCTTTGTTTTTATTACTAAGAATTGCCTTAGCTATATGGGGTTTTTTTCTGGTTCCACAGAAAATGAAGAATTATTTTTTCCAAATCTTGAAAGTGTAACGCTGGTATTTTAATGGGGATTGCACTGAATCTATAGAGTGCTTTGGGAAGTATAGACATTTTGACAATGTTGATTCTTCCCAGTTATGAGCATGGTATGTTCTTCCATTCATTAATATCTTCTGCTATTTCTTTTCTTAGGGTTTCATAATTTTTGTTATAGAGGTCCTTTTCCTCTTTTATTAGATGTATTCCAAACTATTTCTTTCTTTTTTTTTTAAGCTACTTTGAAAGGAATTGTGTCTTTGATTAGCTTCCCATCTTGGCTGTTATTGGCATATACAATAACAATTACATATACATATACAATGGTATATATATACATATACAATTGGCTTGGTTTTATATCCTTAGACATTACTGTATTTTTGACCACTTCCAGGAGTCTTGTGATTGAGTCCATGGGGTTCTCTAAGTTTGAGATCATATTGTTGCCAAAAGGGAGAGTTTTGCATCCATTTGTATGCCCTTTATTTCTTTTTCTTGCCTAATTAGAACTTCCAGCACTATGTTGAATAGTAGTGGTGATGGAGGACAGCCTTGTCTGGTTCCAGTTCTAAGTGGAAAAGCTTTCAGTTTTACTCCATTCAGTAAGATATTAGCTATGGGTTTGTTGTAGGTGGCTTTGATCAGATTTAGAAATGTGCCATCAATGCCTACCTATATTCTTAAGTGTTTTAATTAGAAAAGGATGCCAAATTTTATTGAATGCTTTTCCTGAATCTATTGACAGGATTATATGGTCTTTGTTTTTGCTTCTATTGATACAGCAAATTACATTTATGGGCTTCAAATAGTTAAACCACCCTTGCATCCCTGGAATGAAACCTACTTGATCATGATGAATGATGAATGATTTTTTTAATGGGTAGCTGTAATTTATTGGCCAAGATTTTGTTGAGAATTTTTGCATCCACATTCATTAGCGAGATTGGTCTGAAGTTCTCCTTTTTAGTTAGGTCTTTTCCTGATTTTGGCATCAGGGTGATGTTTGCTGCATAGAATGTGTTGGGGGAAGATTCTTTCCTTCTCAATTTTTTGGAATAATTTCTGCAGTATGGGTACAAGCTCTTTTTTAAAGGTTTGATAGAATTCTGGTGTGAAGCCATCTGGACCAGGACTTTTTTTGTTGTTGTTGGGAGATTTTTTTTATTGTTTCTTTGATCTCAGTTCTAGAAATTGGTCTATTCAAAAGATCTATTTCTTCTTGATTAAATCTAGGGAGAGGGTGTGTTTCCCAATATTGATTCATTTCCTCCACATTATCAAATTTCTGGGCATAGAGTTTCTTGTACTACTCAGAGATGATCTCTTGTATCTCTGTGGCATCTGTTGCTATTTCCCCTTTATCATTTCTGATTGAAGTTATTAGAGATTTTACTTTTCTGTTTCTAGTTAATCTGGCTGAAGGTGTATCTATTTTGTTTATTTTTTTAAAAAAATTTTTTTGTTTTGTTAATTTTCTGAATGATTCTTTTGTTTTTTATTTTGTTCATCTCTGATTTAATTTTGGATATTGTTCTTTCTTCCACTGGGTTCAGTATTAGATTCTTCTTTTTCCAATTCTGTAATACAGTTCCCTAATTTGTCGATGCACTCTCTTCCTGTTTATCGAATGTAGATATCTAATGAGATAAATTTCCCTCTTAAGACTGCTTTTTCTGTATTCCACAGGTTTTGGTAACTTGTGTCTTCATTATTGTTATGTTTGAGGAATTTAACTATTTCCTCTTTTATCTCTTCCTGAACCCAACTATCATTCAGCATAAGGTTACTTAAATTCCACGTCTTTGTGTGGGGATGAATGTTTTTGTTGGAGTTGAGTTCCACCTTTATTGCCTTGTGTTCTGAGAAGATACAAGGTATAATTGCTATTATTTTAATTTTGCTGAGGTTTGATTTATATCTGAGGATGTGGTCTATTTTGGAGTATGTACCATGGGCAGACAAGAAAAATGTATATTCCTTAGATTTAGGATGGTGTGTTCTGTATTTGTTCTAGGGTCACATATAAGTCCTTTGTATCTTTGTTTAATTTCTGCTTAGAGAATCTATCCAGTTGTATCAGAGGGAGTGTTAAAATCCCCTACCATTATGGTGTTATAGGATATCATATTGCCCCTACCCACCAACATCTGTTTCATAGATCTAGGAGCATTTAATTTGGGTGTGTAAATATTTAAAATTGTAATGTCTTTTTGTATCATTCCTTTGACCATATAAAGCAGGCATCCTCAGGCTACGGCCCGCAGACCACATGCAGCCCGCCAGGTGTTTTTGCCACTGCTGCCTGTCTTGCTTAGCAGCCGACTTGATCTGGGGCCTGCAGTCTGGCCCTCCAATGGTCTGAGGGACAGTGAACTGGCCCCTGTTTAAAAAGTTTGAGGACCCCTGATATAAAGTGTTCATCTTTGTCTTTCTTAACTTCAGTTGCTTTAAATCCACTTGTACCTGAAAATACGATTGCAATCCCTCCTTTTTTCTGATTTCTATTTGTTTAAAATACTGTTTTCCATCCCTTAACCTTGAATCTTGATTTGTCCTTCAAGGTTAGGCGGGTCTCCTGGAGACAGTATATGGATGGCTTGTGATTTTTTTTATCCTATCAGCCAGTCTGTGCCTCTTCAGTGGTAAATTCAGTCCACTGATATTGAGAGAATTGATAAGTGTGGTGGTGTACTATTCATCTTATTTTGTGAAAGTCCACTGTGTCATTTTATCTTTTGCGCCATTGTGAAAGCTAAGTTTCGATCTTTAGCTTCTGAGTGCTTACTTTACTGGTGGTCCATGTGGTGGTCAGTGCTTAGAATAGGTTTAAGTATTTCCTGGATAGCTGGTCTTGTTGTGGCAAATTTCCTCAGTTGTATATCCACAAAAGATTTGATTTCTCCATCGATTTTGAAGTTTAATTTAGCAGGATTCTGGGCTGAAAATTGTTTTGTTTAAGGATGTTGAAGTTAGATGACCATGCTCTTCTGGCTTGGAAGGTTTCAGTTGAAAAGTCTGCTGTCCTCCTAATGGCTCTGCCTCTGTGTTCAGTTGGCACTTACTCCTGGCTGCTTGCAGAATTTTGTCTTTCATCTTGACTTTTTTTTTTAGACAGAGTCTCACCTTGTCACACCCAGTAGAGTGACATTGCGTCATAGTCCACAGCAATCTGAGACTCCTGGGCTCAACCAATTTCTTGCCTCAGCCTCCTGAGTAGCTGGGGCTATAGGTGCCCACAAAAACACCCAGCTATTTTTGGAGACAGGGTCTCACTCTTGCTCAGGCTGGTCTCGAACTCATGAGCTCAGGTGATCTGCCCCATTTTGGTCTCCCAGAGTTCATCTTGACTTTGGACAGATTCATTACAATGTGTCTTGGAGATACTCTGTTTGTGTTGAGATGACTCGGGTTCAATATCCCTTTAAAAGGAGTGTTTTAGAATCTTTAGTGATACTTAGGTAATTTTCATTTAAGATATCCTCCAGGGGGCTTCTGGTCCTTTGGCACATTCTTCTTCCCCTTCAAGGACTGTTATAATTTATATGTTTGAACACTTTGTGAAGTCCCATAATTCTCTGAGTGAATGTTCTACTTTCTCTGTCTTCTTTTCTGCCTCCTTACCCATCTGGGTTTAGGTCAAGAGATTTATCCTCTACCTCTGAGATTATTTATTTATTTACTTATTAGAGATAGTCTTAGTTTGTCACCCTTGGTAGAGTGCCATGGCATCACAGCTCACAGCAACCTCCAGCTCTTGGGCTTAGGTGATTCTCTTGCCTCAGCCTCCCAAGTAGCTGGGACTACAGGTGCCCACCACAATGACTGGCTATTTTTTTTTTTTTTTTACAGTTTTTGGCCAGGGCTGAGTTTGAACCCACCACCTCCAGCATATGGGGCCAGTGCCCTACTCCTTTGAGCCACAGGTGCCACCTCATTACAGGCTATTTTTTTGTTGTTGCAGTTTGGCCAGGGCCGGGTTTGAAACTGCCACCCTCTGTATACAGGGCTGGTGCCCTGCTCACTGAGCCACAGGCACTGCCCCATACCTCTGAGATTCTTTCTTCTCCATGAGCTAATGTGTTATTGATACTTTCTCCTGCATCTTTAGGTTCCCTAATCAACTCTTACAGTTCCTCAGGCTTTGTTATATCCTTTCTATATTCTTCATATCGCTCATCTATTTCTTTAAAAATTTCAAATTAGAATGAGGGCACAAATTTTCAGATTACATTATTTTCACTTCCATGGTAAAGTTCCAGTTGCAAGAGCCTCTCCCCCAGGGGGCATGTTACACATTAGGTATATGTATATTAGCAATGTGCACCTTAGATGAGATCTGCCACATGCCCTCCCTCCTTCTGCCAATCATCCTCCTGTTTCTCACTCATTACTCCCCCTGCTCCTGTATTAGACTATATTTGTGTTTATTATTCATATTAGCATGACATTGTTTATATATTGGTTTCATATTAATATTGAGTACATTGGATATTTATTTTTCCATTCTCATGATACATTACTAAGAAGAATGTTTCAACTCCATTCAATGTAAAATGTAAATGCAAAAGATGTAAAGTCTTTATCTTTTTAATGGCTGTATAGTATTCCATGGTATACATATGCCACAATTTGTTGATTCATTTATGGGTTGGTGGGCATTTGTATTGCTTCCATGACTTGGCAATTATGAATGGAGCTGCAATAAACATTCTGGTGCAAATGTCTTTGTGGCAAAATTATTTTTGTTCTTCTGAGAAGATATCTAGTAATGGGATTACAGGATCAAATAGAAGGTCAATTTGTTTTGTTTTGTTTAGATACAGAGTCTCACTTTATCGCCCTAGGTAGAGTGCCAAGGCATCACACAGCTCACAGCAACCGCCCAACTCCTGGGCTCAGGTGATTCTTTTGCCTCAGCCTCCCGAATAGCTGGGACTACAGGTGCCCACCACAATGCCTGGCTATGTTGTTGTTGTTGTTGTTGTTGTTGTTGTTGTTGCAGTTTGGCTGGGGCTAGGTTTGAACCTGCCATCATTGGTATTTGGAGCTGGTGCCTTACTCACTGAGCCACAGGCACCACCCATGGAAGGTCAACTTTTAGTTCTTTGAGAATCTCCATACTTTTTCCAAAGGAGGCTATATTAGTTTGCAATCTGACCAGCAGTGTGGCAGTGTTTCCTTCTCTCCACATCCATGCCAGCATCTGCAGTTTGGGGACTTGGTGAAGCGGACTAATCTTACTGGAGTTAGACGAGATCTCAGAGTTTGTTTTTTGTTTTTGTTTTTGTTTTTGTTTTTAAAGGTAGAGTCTAACTTTGTCACCCTTGGTAGAATGCTGGGGCATCATACCTCACAGCAACCTCATACTCTTGGGCTCAAATGATTCCCCTGGATCAGCCTCCCAAGTAGCCGAGACTATAGGTGCCTGCCACAACATCTGGCTATTTTTAGAGATGGGTCTTATTCTGGCTCAGGCTGGTCTCAAACTCCTGAGGCCAAACAATCCACCTGCCTCAGCCTCCCAGAGTGCTAGGATTACAAGTGTGAACCACCATGCCTAGCCTTTCAGAGTGGTTTCAATTTGTATTTCTCTGATGATTAAAAATGATGAGCATTTTTTCATGTGTTTCTTGGCCATTTGTCAGTCATTCTTGGAGAAGTTCCTGTTCAAACCTCTTGCCCACTTACAGAGGGGATTGTTTGCTCTTTTCTTATTGTTTAATTTGAGTTCTCTGTAGATTCTAGTTATCAGGCCTTTGTCAGATTCATAACATGCAAAAATCATCTCCCATTCTGAAAGCTATTTGTTTACTTTGAAGTATACTTAGCTGTGGAAAAGCTTTTTAGCTCAATCAAATCCCAGTTATTTATTTTCGGTGTTGCTGGAATTTGCCAGGGGCAGTCTTTCTCATAAAGTTTTCCCCAGACCAATATCATCAAGTGTTTCCCCCACACTCTCTTCTAGAATTTTCATTGTTTTGTGTCTTAAATTTAATTTATTTTACCCAGCAAGAGTCAATTTTTATCAGTGGTGAGAGGTATGGGTCATTTCAGTCTTCTACATGTGGATAACAAGTTTGCCCAGCACCATTGTTGATTCTTCCCAGCCATAGTATAGTATGTTCTTCCATTTGTTAATATCTTCTGATATTTCCTTTCTCAAAGTTTCATAGTTTTCATTATAGAGATCCTTCATGTCCTTTGTTAGTTATATTCCCAGGTATTTTATCTTCTTTGGCACTACTGGAAAAGGAATAGTCTTTGATTTTATTCTCAGCTTGAATATTTTTGGCATATATGAAGACTACTAATTTGTGGGTATTGATTTTATATCCTGAGATGCTGCTATCTTCCTTGATTACTTCTAAGAGCTTTGTAGTTGAGTCCCCAGTGTTTTCCAGGTATAAGATCATGTCATCGGCAAAGAGGGAGAGTTTGACCTCATCTGCCCCCATTTGAATACCTTTGATCTTCTCTTGCTTTACTGTGATGGCTAGGACTTCCAACACCATGTTGAATAGCAGTGGGTGGACATCTTTGTCTAGTTCCAGATTTAAGTGGAAATGCTTTCAGTTTTACTGCATTCAATATGATATTGGCTGTGGGTTTACTGTAGATGGCCTCTATCAATTTCAGAAGTGTTCCACCTAAGCCCATTTTCTTGAGTGTTTTTATCATGAAAAGATGCTGGATATTATCAAAAGCCTTTTATGCATCAATTGAAAGAATCATATGGTCTTTGTTTTTGATTCTATTTATATGGTGAATTATATTTATGGATTTATGTATATTAAATCAACTTTGTGTCTCTAGGATAAAACCCACTTGACTATGGTGTATAAGTTTTTTAATGTGTCATTGGAATCTGTTTGGTAATATCTTCTTGAATATTATTGCATCAATATTCATTAATGATATTAGTCTATAGTTTTTTTGTTGTTATTATTGGGTCCTTTCCTGGTTTAAGAATCAGGGTGATATTTGCTTCTTAGACTGTGTCAGGGGAAGATTCCTTCCTTCTCTATATTTTGAAATAGGTTATGCATTATAATAACCAGTTCCTCTTTGAAGGTTTTATAGAATTCTGGTGTGAAGCCATCTAGTCTAGGGCCTTTCTTTTTTGAGAGATTTTGTATAATTGATGCTATTTCAGTGCTCGATATTGGTATATTCAAGATTTCTAATTCTTTCTGGCTGAGTTTTAGAAGGTATTATGCTTCCAGATCTTGGTCCATCTCCTCTACATTTTCATATTTCTGGGAATAGAGTTTTTAGTAGTAATTTTTGAGGATCTTTTATATTTCTGTGGCATCTGTTATTTCCCCTTTATCATTTCTGATTGTAATTATCAGAGATCTTGTTTTTCTTTTTCTAGGCAGACTTGCCAAGTCTACCCAGATTAATTTTATTAATCTTTTCAAAGAACCAACTTTTTTTTTTACTGATCTTCTGAATAATTCTTTTGTTTTCAATTTCATTTACTTGTGCTCTAATTTTGTTTATTTCTTTTCTTCTGCTGTGTTTGGGATTAGATTGTTCTTCCTTTTCCAGTTGCTTGAGATGGCCCATTAGGTTACTGACTTTCTCTCTTTCTGTTTTCTTGATGAAGATATCTAATGCTATAATTCCCTCTAAGGGATCCCATAGGTTTTGATAGTTTGTGTCTTCATTATCATTTTATTCCAGAAATCTAATGATCTCCTTCTTGATTTCATCTATGACCCAGCTATCATTCAGTATAAGGTTATTTAGTTTCCATGATTTTATTTGTGTATGATGATTTCTGTTGCTATTGAATTCAACCTTTATTCCATGACAGTCTAAGAAGATACAAGGAATAATTTCTATTCTTTTGAATTCATTGAGGTTAGCCTTGTGTCCTAAGACATGATCAATTTTGGAAGATGATCCATGGGCTGATGAGAAGAATGTGTATTCGGTTTTGTTAGGATAAAATGTTCTATAAATGTCTGTTAAGTTCATTTGTTCTAGTGTCATATTTAAGTCTATTGTTTCTTTGTTTATTTTCTGCTTGCAGGATCTGTTTAGTTCACCTCACCTCCAGTGAGGTGTTAAAATCTCCAACTATTGCAGTGCAAAAAGGTATCATTTTGTTCAGATCAGTTAGGGTTTGTTTTAAAAATTGAGAAACATTCAGATAGGTTGCATAAATGTTAATTATTAAAATGTCTTCATGTGTGTGCTTCCCTTAACAAATATGTAGTGTCTATCCTTGTCTTTCCTTTTATGTTGTTGGTTTGAATCCCATTGCAAATGCAAATAAGATTGAAACCCCAACTTTTTTCTGCTTTCCATTTGCCTGTAATACCATTGCCCATCCCTTCACCATGAGTCTTGTTTTATCTTTTGAGGTATGATGAGTTTCTTGCAAGCAATCAACATCTGGCCTGAGTCTTCGTGTCCCATCAGCCAGCATGTGCCTCTTCAGAATTCAAACCATTCACATTAATTGAGTGAATTGATAGATATGGTGGCATTTTGGTCATCTTGTTTTTCAGATATCCAGAGCTTATTTTTATCCTTTTCACCATTGTGGAAGCTAGGCTTTCTTCTTAAATTTCTGGTTGGGTTTACTCTGGTGATGGACCACCTTGCTGATCATTATGAAAAATGGATGTGAGTATTTCTGTAGAGCTGGTCAAGTTATGGCAAATTTCTCCAACATATGGATTTCAGTAAAATACTTGATTTCTCCATCACAAATGAAACTCAGTTTAGTGATATATAGGATCTTGGGATAGACATTGTTTTGTTTAAGAAGGCTGATGACCATCCTCTTCTGGATTCTGAAAAGTTTCAGCTGAGTATTTTGTATTCATCCTGATATTTTTCCCTTTGTGAGTAATAGTTTTCTTGCTCTTTCATATTAACATTGGCAAAATTAATTACAATGTATCTAGGAGATTTTTTGTTTGGTTTGAGTTGTACTGGGGTTCTGAAACTATCTACTATCTGAATTTCTGTGTCTCTCACAACACTTGGGAAGTTATTTGCCATCATATCTTGGAGCAGAGAATTTGTACCTTTGGGATCATCCTCTTCTCCTTCATGAATCCCTATAATTTAATATTTTTTTAATGATCCCATTCTCTCTCAGGAAATATTCTGGTTTTGTTCTTTGAATGCTTGGGATAGTTCAAAGGTCTTATCTTCATTTCTGAGGTTCTTTCTTCACCCTGTTCAATTCTATTTCTGAGCATCTCTACTGTATTTCATAGCTTTTTGAATATCTTTTCCAATTCCTCTGCTATATCTTTCCTCATTATTTTCATATCCTTGGTGACTTTTTGTTTGAATTCATTAATTTCTTGAGACAACTTCTGAACTTTTTTTTGTTTTTAATCTCAAACTTTTCCTCTATCCCAATTATCTTATTTCCCATCCATATTCTGAATTCTGTTTCTAACAGTTCATCAGTTTCTCTGTGGATGGTATTATCTGTTGTATTTTCTTTGAAGTTCCCTGGCAGAGTTGATCTATTCTGATTTTTCCTGTTGCCAGAGTTCTGCTGATTCCTTTCCACGTGTATTTTCAGCTTCTTCTTCTCTTTTAAAAAATATGTTAATTATGCTTTTTTAGTTGAATTGATAGGTCATGCCTATTGAGTCCACCCCTCACTGTTGCAATGCTGCTGCCACTCTAATAAAGACAGGTAAGTGGTGAATCAGTGGCCCCAGACAGTGTCTCCAGGGGGACAACAATCAGTAGACAGCACTGGCCCAGAGGTCCAGTCAAAGTCTCTCTATCAGTGTGGGCTCCACACACCCAATCAAGCTCATGGGGCTCAGGTACTAGGCACCACCCACCCACTTGGGTTCAGAGGACTGCCACTCAGTGAAGAACACTAGCCCCAAGTTGAGACAAAGTTACTCAGGCACCAGTTACCACCCACCCAATTGAGTTCAGAGGGCTCCCACCTGGCAGGGAGCACTGGCCCTGAGTGCAGGCAAAGTTGTTCAGGCCCTATGCATCACCCACCCAATCGAGTTCAGAAGTTGGCCTGCTGGGCAGAAAACAGAAATCCACAGACATAACTGCCTGAAAATTCCTGAGGAGGTGGACAAGGATAGTTTGTCCCCTCCCTGCCAATGTTAGAAATATAGCTACTGCTTTTGTGCTGCAGCTTGGTGGCCCACAGAATTCCTAGGCCTCTCAGTGAACTCACCAAACACTGGCCTCTGTAGTGGACAGTTCTTCTGGCAACTAGGATGGGGGAAGGGAGAAGTGTGTACTCAGGATGCAGGAAAATATTTGGTTTTTTGTGTCAAGCAAGATGGGGCCTAGGCTCAGCAGTGGGGCCTCACTGGTGAAGGATGATGGGACTTACCAATGCTCTCCTGTGGGACAAGGTGAGAAGACTTTTGCTCTCTGTTCACTGGTGGGCTGCTTGTGGAAAGCCTGTATGGAGCTCCCACTTGCAGGGAGGAGTCTCCCATCCTCTTGGAGCTGGGCTCATACCTCATCATTGCTGTCTTTTGTCCTTTCTCTTGTTCCTGCCACTTGACTCAGCCTACGTAATGTGAACCTCACTCTCCTCTCTGTGCACAGCTCCTCACTTTTTAACCTAAATCCACTTCAGTCTAATATCTTTCCCTCTGGACAGAGGCCTCTGGCAAAGCTGCTTCTAGTCAGCATCCTGACTCCTCCTTTCATCCATTTTTTTGTTGTTGTTCTGGTTTTGAATTTCCTTTTGATAATTTTACACTTTCTTGTCAATTTCCTTTATTGTTTGTGCCAACCATATTTTAAATTCCCCTTCAGTTATTTCCATTAATTATAGGTAGAATCCTCTGAAGTAGCTACCTCATGATCCCTGGGGGGAGGATTGCTCTGTTCTGGTTTTTCATGTTAGTAGAATTTTCCTGTTTATTCCTCCTCATGTCTGTTTTCTTCTTGGTCACTTCCTTCCCCTATTTATTCCTCTCACTACTTCCTTTGCTTTAAATTTCCTTGTCTCTGAGTTTAGGTGTTGAAGTGGTCTTTTGATATAAGGCCAAAAGATAAAGAGTAAGAGAGGAGAAAGGAAAGAAAAGATTTTTAAAAAGGGAAATAGGGGTGGGGGGATTGAAAGGAAAGAATTGAAGAAAAGGGGAGAAGAAGGACAGAAAAAAATAAAGAGAGCGACAGGAGAAGTTGTGGTGTTCACAGGGTACTTTGATCCACACCCACAGCTCCCAGACTTTTGGAGCCAGCCTGGGTGGGCCCATTGAGGTCAGAAGCTCCTTTCTAACTGGGTCAAAAGCAAAACCCAACTCCTGGCAAATATAGGGAAAAAACGTCAGGATGGCATAGTGGGAATCTTCCAATACCATCTTTCCAAAGGCCAAAGCTAGAAGGACACCCAACCATGAGTTCATTGCTCCCTTGAGCCAGACCAATGGCATGACCTGCCTCCAGCCCTTAGAGAAAAGAAAAAAAAAATAGATAAATAAAAATAAAAAAAATACAATTGTATAAGATGAATAAGAAAAAGGGATATCTTAGTTATTGCATGAGAAATTTATTTGGGAAAGATGAGAAAAGTAAAAAAATATTTACCAAAGGAGAGAAAGGAGAAAAATAAAAAAAAATAAAAGGGGCTGAAAAACTAACAAAAATGGAGGAGTCTTTGCTATTGAAGAAAGTAAAAATGAAAAAAATAAATACAACCAAACCAAACCAAACAACAACACCAATAGCAAAATAGAAAAGAAAAAAAAAAACTAAGGAAAAATTGACAAATAGAGCAAAAACTGGGGAAAAATAGTGTGTGTATAAATATATATTGCAATATATTGACTGGACACTAAATGGCACTGTGGTGTTAGGAGCTGGTGAGCACAATAGTGGTTTTGCTGTATAAGGTAGGGGCAGAAGCCACTCCCCAGTTGCAGAGATCTGCTCCTGTGTTGCCAACCTATTTGCCCTCAATCAAGAACTGGTCACTTCATCACCATTTATTCCCTGTGGGATAGGGATCCTGAAGCTCTCCCCAGATTTCTCAGGAGGCACATCAAACAGTATCCCCTGACAACAATGTGACCTTCCTGGGAAAGTGGGGGCCATTCAGCTCACCCCAAGGATGGCTTCCCAAGCTCAGCAGGTGTGCCAGAGCTGGCCATGCACTAGGACTGTACAAATGTTCCTTCCATGTGTCCTTCCCACAGTGAGAATGCCCTGATAATAGCCAAGCTGATGGGAGATCCACCCCACCCAGTATTCAATCCTGGCCAGTGGATGCTGTTTGAGTTTACTCACTCACTTAAGTTCTTGCAAGGCAGCTCCAGTGAGCAGCTCAGTCCAAAATCATAAAACAACAGGACACCCCTTTCTTGTCCCTAGTCCTCTGTGAGAAGGCCAGTTAGTTGGACTCTTTCTACACCCAGGTACTTGCCATCTGTGCTGGTCTTTTTTAGCTCCAGACCTTGTTGGCTCCTGGATTCTTCTACCACTTCACTGTGCCCTTGGAGTGATGTTTCTGGGTAGTTTTCCCCAGCCAGAGGTGGCTGGAGTCTTCTCTTCCCTGTCTCACCATGGGTGGCTAGTAAGGAGATGTCTCTAGTCCACCATCTTGCTCCACCTCCCCATTCTATTATTTGTTTTAAACATAAGTGTGCATAGCATGGGTACATGTGATGCATAAATGGTTCATAAACAATCTCTAAAATATGCTCATGAATCAGGCAACAGGATTGCCTATGGGGAAGAGAAACTGAAGGCTAAGGGCCAGGGCCAGAGGGACTTAATTTTCACTGTCTATCCTCTTGTACTTCTTGAATTGTTTATAGTATGCTTGTTATCACATATTCATAAATAAGTTTAAAACCAACTACAATGAGGATATCTTAATCATCCCCTGTCTAACACTGTCTCTGCTGATTGAAGTAAGCAACTTTGTGAAAAACACAAGGAGAACAGTGATGTTCACAAGTATAGGACAAAAAAGTGATTTAATAAATGGAGCTTTAGGGCCCATTTTTCTTCAGGTCATCTTACCTTTTGACAATCTATGAAAACTAAAGTCATTTAGAAAGACACACAATTGAGACAAAAACATTAGTAATAAGGATAATAACTAACACTTCTTTGGTTCTTATAGCACCTATTGACTCATTTAACCCTTACAGCAGCTCTACATGCTGTGCATGTGCATTATCATCTCTGTTATTCCAAAGAGTAAATTGCAGTTTCCATTTTGGTTCACACCTTGCAGTGTTTCCATCAAATGAAGAAATACAACATAGACAGGAACAGGCAACAAAGCTGTTTGGCCATGTTTCCATTAGCCAGAACTTGGAGTTTTCCTAGACAACACCAACTCCCACAGTTGGAATAGTCCCAGAAGCACAAGGTCCTATAGAGGTCACAAGATGTTGATGATGGCCTATGGTGTGTCTTGACCATTAGCAAATATCAACAATCAAAAACAATGTAGTTGACAGTGCAACTGCCTGCTTTGTACTCTCTACTTTTCTGAGTATTCAGCGTAAGGGTGGAAATGAGGATTTATCCAGGACTGGAAACAGATTACAATGTTGTGGGGGATGTGTGAAGATGACAAAAGGGAATCAGGTAGTTGATTATTTTATAGTGGTGACAGTTGTCCCACAAGGAAAGCTTAACATGTGGCTCTTTGAGAAAAATTCTACCCCAAATATCTTTTCTCCACACCTACATCCTAAGTGACTGAAATTCCAATGTTTGATGTCTGCCAACTCCACTTTTTACATGAACATACAATTAAATGTATAATGGGGAATTGTTCCCAGGACCCCTCCCCCTAAATTCCAAATTTCCACAAATGGTCAAATCCCCTATATAAAATGGGGACTACGTACATACAATAAGATGTTGTATGTTTTAAATGTATGCAAATAGTTATTATATTGTATTGTTTTGTATTTGTATATTTTGTGGTATTGGTTTTTTTTTATTATTTTTCCTCCAATATCTTCAATTATTTGTTGATTGAAACTATGAATGTGGCACCATTGGATACAGACAGACAACTCGGTGTGTGAAAACTGAAAAAATAGGGTGAATTATTTTAAAAGAGGAAAACATAAAACTCAGATATTTCTTCTAAAAAGAAAGATATTTCTTACTATGCCCCTGAAAAATTCTATTACCAGGCTAGATTACTTAATTCAAGATTTCTTATCTGTAAAATGAGAGAACTAATTCTCATTTCATCAGGCTGTGAGAATTAGATACACACACACACCACTGATACAGAATCCAGTTAAATGCTAAAACATCTAGTTACATGTTCCACTAATATCAGTTTTCTTCCACACATTTCTACCCAATTAACCCCATCTTCTTGGTAGGTGATTGAGAGTACTTTGTTGAAACCAAATGTGACCACCTTGCCTGGAACTGGCCCTTTGTGCAGTGACTGTTAGGCCTAGTGGGCCTAGGCTAAAGCAGATAAGTGTTAGGCCTAGGCTATAATGGAAAAATACCAGGTAACTCCTGGCAAATTTCTGGACTGCAAGCTTTCAAAAAGAAAAAAAGAAAGAAAGAAAGAAAGAAAAAGAAAATAAAAGTTTAGTTCACTCCCAAGATAGATGGGGAATTATTAATTAATTTCTTGTTTCTAGTTCACTCCAAGTTTCTTGTTTGGCTAACTCCTTGGCAAACAGACCAGGAGGTACCAACTGTTCCTGGACTAACTTTTAAACAATACCAGGTAGGGAAAATACTGAAACTAAGATGTATGGGGGTGAAAGTACTGAAACTAAAATGCATAGGGGGAAAATATTAAAACCAATGTGTATGACATATGACTAACTAACTGCAAAATTCTGTTTCTATACAATGCTTGCTTGCTACCCTACCTGGGTGCACCTGGACAGCCTACACCAACCAGGGTGCAGACAAAACTTTAAAACCCAACCCCTTAAACACTTGGGGCTGTTCTCAGAAACCCCATGTTGGGAGACTGAGGCAGTCACTGGCCGGCTCTTCAATAAAAGGACTCATCTTTAAATTTGTTTAGCAGTGTGGTCTTTGTGGAACTCCTGGGCACAACGGTCATTTTGTGGAAAGGAGATTTCTAAACCATCCACCCCTGACAACCGGGCCTTTCCCCTCCACTCCCCATTCACTCACAACAAACTCTGCAGGGTCCCACATCACCCAGAGCCACATACTTCCTCTGTTCTTCTCCCACTCTGGGTCAGTGGATTGAGGTGGGCTGAGCCAGTGTTCCAGCCACCTTCTTTATCAGCCTCCCCACTCCTTCCTCTGCCTATTCCTGCTGTGGCAGAGGTCTAGGCCAGCTTCCTGTAATCTCCTGGAAAGGGAAATATTTCTTTTCAGGGCAGCCTGGTTGTTGTAGGTAACTGATTTCCTCCTCTCATCTCACTTGAATTCATATAGCTTCCTTTGCTTATTCTGCTAACCCTTCTCTACCAGTGAGGTGTCTGTTCTAGGCCCTAGGATTTCAGTGTGCTCTTTCATTTCCTTTGACCAGAATGCAGGATTTCCTGAGCCAGGGATATATGTGATTAAGGCACTGCTGGGCTCCATCCTGACTGAAGCTCATGGGGACCATTCTGCTCTCTGCACAACATATCATGTGTGTATCCCAGGACACTGAGGTTGTCTGTACTTCAATAGATCATTTCCTTCATTCCCCAAAGCTAAGCAAAGAGGAAAATCTTTCATCCTTCATCCTTCAAATCCTCTAACCCCTACTTTCTCCCTGTTTTGATTTGAGAAGGGTTATTTTGTTTCAATTCCTAATCTGAAAGATTTAAAGGACAAATATCTAGAAGAGCAAAACATTGCATGAAGTTCCAGCTAAAGTCTCTTCTAAGTATCCTAACTATTTAAAACATTAAATAATTCAAAAATGAAAGGATTGGTAGAAATACCTAATTTTGAGTAAATTTGCTAATCAATTTTTGTTTCCAGTGGAGGAGAGTAAATAGACATTGTTAACAATTTAAAATATTTATTGGTGTTCAATATATAGAACTCCAGAATAGTAAGTAGAAAATGACCATGGAAATAAGTCCATTTTAAATCTGAGAAGGTAACACTTACCAGCAGAGACTCTAAGTAAAATACTAAATTTCTTACATGGTCAGATAATAGGAAACCCAACCCCTTCATTCCTGTCCTCCTACCTCCAGTCTTCCCATCTCCCCACTATATGCCCTGATAGAGCCCTGAATTCCCAGGTGTTTACTAGACTCTAAAGGCAGTGCCCAGTTTTATAGCCTTCCTTCTGGAGTAGAGACTCAGATGAACTTCTTCTGGTTATTTTCATTGCTCCTGCCAAGCCACCATGCTGCCACCCAGAGTAGATCCTGAACTCTAGACAATTCAAAGAGGTCTTTTGTTGGTCAAGCTATAGCCATGGAACCAAAGCATATTTCATTTGGTCACAAACAAAGCCAAAGGCCTGGACTGGGCCTTCACTCTAATTACTACTACCCAGGCTTTTGCAGTTCCTCAAGTTTGACTTGCTCTTGCCTGATACATCACTCATCCAGGAATTCCCATAACCAAGTGAGCCTGGGTTCAACATAGTAGCAGTTGGATTCATTTTCTCAGGCACTTACTCAGGCCACCAGATTGCCCCTTAGGATACCTCTCCAGCACCCATATTCTAGAAACTTCCAAACCAGCCTCTTGTAATAGCTACCTCACCCAACTCAGATGCTCCTCTCTGTTCTCTTGGGGGAACTTATTCTCCCTATCTCTGGACCTTGGTTGAGAACATCATCTTTATCCAAACTTGTTTCCTTTACTTTGAATCTAAGAGACCAAGAGTTGGAAATCTTACAGACATCCAGACAACAGTCATATGAATTATTTACTCCTTCACAATCAACTAAAAGCTCTTCTTATTTAGTTTCCACTAGTTCCAACTCAGTAAACAGTCTACTGCACACTGAACCTGGAAGTCTGTGAACTTCTGGTCTTGTTGACTTGTGTATCCAATGTTTGCTGTCTCTGGTGTAGAATAAGTGTTCAATAAACACTAATTGGATGGATCTGGTGCCCCCAAACCACTTTTTTCTCATTCTAGGTGAAGATTGAAAAAGACAACAGGTCTTAGACTATGTAACTGAGTTCAAACTAATGGAGTTGGGGGTTTCTTCCAAATCTTTGTTGCAGTTTTCCAACTAACCCAAGTTCTACTTCTGGATTCCACCACTCCTTGTTCACAGATACTTGTCTAGGCTGTGCCATTGCCCTCAAAGGATATTCCCCTGGAGGTCCTACCCCTGAGCTATTCTTTGTAGATGAGGTCAGGTGGGCTGTACTCTGACCTAGCAAGATAGACAAATATCTCCTAAGAGTTCTGTGAGCTCAAGCTCTCAGCTCGCCATGAGGGTAATGCCAGCTTTTCAATGTATAGCCTTCTCCTTAGTCCTTAACATGTATTAGATGTTTGGCCTGTAGTGGATTGTGTTATGTGATCAGATTGAGTCACCTTAAAGCAAACTCTTTTGCAGTAGCTTGTTTCCCCACTAAGCCCCATGGTGTTTGGGCCACTTCCAGTCT
This sequence comes from Otolemur garnettii, assembly GCF_000181295.1. Lineage (NCBI taxonomy): Eukaryota > Metazoa > Chordata > Mammalia > Primates > Galagidae > Otolemur > Otolemur garnettii. Next base: position 1,061,441 of record NW_003852616.1, read on the forward strand.
AGCATCCATCTGCTCTAGGCTAGAATAAAAATTATCTTTCTTGCCTTCAGGTTACTTTTTCTTATCAGAATAAAAGAGAAATGGAATAAAAGAGGAATGGAAAATCCTCTCAGTAAACTCAGAAGTTGGGGTTCCATATGAGATTTGTGTCACAAGGGCAACAAGGCCACTGATAACTTGAAAAGGATCAAGACCTACAAATATATGGTATTTAAATGTCTTGGGGTTAAACTGAGGGAGACTTTGGGTTATTTCCTGGTGTAGAGTCAGAGTTCCAACTGGAAATTGTATTTTATAATATTGAATATCTGGTCACTTGAGGTTAGTTTGAATTGGTATCCAGTCTAAGAAGCCTCTGGAAAATACTGTCCTTTTCAATCTCCAAAGCATATGACTAATACTGCCAACTGCGGCATCATTTTAAAACAGAAAAGACACCTGGGTGCAGTGGTTCACACCCATAATCCTAGCACTCTGGAAGGCTGAGGTGGGACAATCACTCGAGGCCAGGAGTTTGAGACCCATCTGAACAAGTGTGAAATCCTATCTCTAGCAAAAATAGAAAAATGAGCCAGGCTTTGTGGTGGGCAACTGAGGTCCCAGAAACTCAGGAGGCTGAGGCATTAGGATCACTTGAACCCAGGAATTTGAGGTTGCTGTGAGTGAGACTGACACCACAGCACTCTAGTCAAACAACAAAGTGAGACTCTGTCTTTAAAAAATTAATTAGTTAATTGAAAAATAAAACATAAAAGACAGTTTCTGACTCTGAGAATTTCATGTGAAATGCAGAATAAAAACAATTTTAGAATATGACATTTTCAAAAAAAAGAATATGACATTTTCATCAGTTATAACATTCAGAATAAATAAAGGAAAACTAAAACAAAACAAAAATGTATAAGTATTAGTCAATCAAAATTATTCAATATTAGTAATTGAAAAATTCAGGATTTTACACTGCTAATCATCAGCAAATTCATAAAAAGTGCCATCCTATGAGCCCAATGGCTGCCATGCTCCTATATGACAATATATATTTCCATATGAGATGTAAAGATTTAACAAAGAGTGGGGGTAGAATCATATGGCTTTGTCTCCACCTGCAAGAAATAAGAGTTAAGAGAATAAATTCTTATTTGTAAGGCCTCTACAATCATAATCTAGAACATAAGGAAAATCAGGACTTCAGCGTTACTAATACATTTTTCTGTTATAAAGTAAGGTCAAACAGAGTCATTCTGAAAAGACATAATTAATGTGATTGTGAACTTTTCTGTATATAAGATTACAGTTTTATAAAAAGTTTAAAAAATAAGCACAAGATATGGATGGAGCAAGATGGCAGACCAGAAGGAATGTCCAGCTGTGCTTTCGCAGAATGACTGGGGGAAAAAGAGAGAACCCAGCAATACCTGGTGCAGATTCAGGGAGAGTCTATTCTATTCTCACCCAGAGTCATAGCTCAGGGAGCACAGTGAGGAGGTGGTGAGCTGGATACAGTGCGTGATCAAGACTGGTGGAAATCTGACGAATTAGGCAAGTGATTATGACTGGCTGGGATTGGCTGCCCACCCACAAAGGTCCAGGATGAGAGGAAAACTTTCTGGAGTTTTCAGTTGTTGGGGGAAGTTGCGTATTGAGTGGAAAACCTGAGGGGCAGACTTGAACAGTATATAGTAACTAGATTTGAACACTGGTTGGAGTGGATTTGCCATAGGTTTTGTGGCTGGTGAAGCAGCCGTACTAAGAAGGTCTCCCAGCCAGGGGGCTGCCATTGTGGGAAGGGTGAGGGAAGGTATTAGCAGGGGTCTAAAGCATAGCTGTCTCAATTCCACCTGCCAGGATCAGAACTCCTCTTGGGACAAGCTGAGCGACTCCCACACCCCACAGGAACTAGAGTCAAGGGACACTGTGAAACCTGCCCCTAAAGGATTCTTGTGAGGTTTAAGGTCACAAACCAGCAAGGTCTGAATGCTGAGGAAACAATCAGGTGATCAACAAAGGCTACTAAGTTTGGAATAAGGACCATAGAGGTTGCTGGATGTGCTATTTCCTAAAAAATCCCACAGCACCACCTGGTGTCCCAATGACATATTGCAACATACTATCATCAAGAGCAAGTACTTCTATTTAAAAGAAAGGAGGCAGCAAGAAGGAAAAAGGAGGACAAAGAGGTGAACCAGTAGAAAGAACACATGAAGAGAAACCACCAGAAAAATTCAGGCAACATAAGAAACCAAAATGAAACAACTCTGCCAAGGGACCATGAGGCAGCTACTGAAGAAGGCTCCACCTATGAAGAATTAATGGACTTGACAGAATGGGAATTTAAAATATGGATGATAAAGACAATAAAAGGAATGGAAGAGAAGTGGAAAGACAGAACCAAAATCAGATGAGAGAAATATAGAATATAGAAAGTATATGGTGGAGCTTAAGGAAATCAAGGAGACAGTCAGGAAATGGAAAGATGCAGTAGAAAGTATCAAAAATAGTTTAGACCATGGAGAAAGAACCTCAGAGATAGAGGAGAAAGTTTTCAAGTTAACCCACATATTTAAAGAGGCAGAAAAGAGGAGAGAGAAAACAGAAAAGGTGCTTAGAGAAACATGAGACTCCTTAAGCAGGGGTCCTCAAACTTTTTAAACAGGGGGCCAGTTCACTGTCCCTCAGATCATTGGAGGGGTGGACTACGGGCCCTGGGCTGAGTTGGCTGCTAAGCAGGATGGGCAGCAGTGGCAATAAATGTCCTAGGTGGCCTACATGTGGCCCATGGGCCATAGTGTGAGGACGCCTGCCTTAAAGCATTCAAACATACAAATAATAGGGATTCCTGAAGGGAAAGAAATTTTCCCAAAGGAATGGAAGCCCTACTGGAGACTGTCATACTGAAAACTTCCCAAGTTTGACTGAAAACCCAGACACACTCCTTTCAGATGGATATTGAACTCCGGCTCATCTCAACTCAAACAGAACCTCTCCAAGACACATTGTAATGAACCTGTCCAAAGTCAAGATGAAAGACAAAATTCTGCAAGCAGCCAGGAGTAAGTGCCAACTGAACACAGAGGCAGAGCCATTAGGAGGACAGCAGACTTTTCTTTTTTTTTTTAATTTTTATTTATTTTTTTATTGAATGGTAACTATGTACATTAATGCACTTCTGGGGTACAGTGTGGGATTTTCACAGATAGCAGACTTTTCAACTGAAACCTTCTAAGCCAGAAGAGCATAGTCATTCAACTTCAATATCCTTAAACAAAACAATTTCAGCCCAGAATGCTGTATCCTGCTAAACTAAACTTCAAAATCGATGGAGAAATCAAATCTTTCATGGATATACAAGCACTGAGAAAATTCGCCACAACAAGACCAGCTATCCAGGAAATACTTAAACCTATTCTAAGCACTGACCATCACATGGACCACCAGCAAAGTAAGCACTCAGAAGCTAAAGATCAAAACTTAGCTTTCACAGTGGCACAAAAGATAAAATGACACAGTGGACTTTCACAAAATAAGATGAATAGAACACCACCACACTTGTCAATTATCACAATATCAATGGACTGAATTTACCACTGAAGAGGCACAGACTGGCTGATAGGATTAAAAAAACCACAAGCCATCCATATGCTGTCTCCAGGAGACCCACCTAACCTTGAAGGACAAATCAAGATTCAAGGTTAAGGGATGGAAAACAGTATTTTAAACAAATGGAAATCAGAAGAAAGGAGGGATTCCAATCGTATTTTCAGGTACAAGTGGATTTAAAGCAACTGAAGTTAAGAAAGACAAAGATGGACACTTTATATGGTCAAAGGAACAATACAAGAAGACATTTCAATTTTAAATATTTATGCACCCAATATTTATGGACCACCAGCAAAGTAAACACCCAGAAACTAAAGGACAAAAACTGACTTCTACAATGGCACAAAGGATAAAACTAAGCAACAAACTTTCACAAAATAAAATAACTAGAACTGCACCACAGTTAACAATTCTCTCAATAAATATAAAAGGCTTGAATTTCCCCACTGAAGAGGCACAGGCTGGCTGATTGGATTAAAAAAAAAAAAAAAAAAAGCACAAGCCATCTCCAGGAAGCACATCTAACCTTGAGGGCCAAAACAAGAGTCAGGGTGAAGGCATAGAAAACAACATTTTAGGCAAATGGAAATCAGAAGAAGGGAGGGGTCACAATCTTATTTTCAGATATAAGTGGATCTAAAGCAACTAAAGAAAGATAAAGATGGTCACTTCATAATGGTCAAAGAAACAATACAACAAGAGGATATTTCAATTCTAAATATTTATGCACCCAACTTAAATGCCCCAGATTAATGATATAGACCTTAATTGGTCTGAGCAATATCCTATAACACCATAATAGATGGGGACTTTAACACTCCTCTAATTGAACTGGACAGATCCTCTAAACAAAAACTAAACAGAGATACAAGGGATTAGACATTGAGAGGTGGAGCAAGATAGTGGAGGGGATGTATCACTGGGTCAACTCTCCTCACGGTTTCAGGTGAGGAGGCGGCTGGATCTTTCCCTGCGTGGAGTGCTGGCACAGACAAGCAATGCAGGGTATGCAGCAAAGAGGGGAATTGCTGGATTGGAAGTGTAACCCAGAACTGTGGTATCTGCCAGAAAAAACTCAGTGTAGCTGCTGAAGCAGCCCCAGCTGCAGTTGGCAGCTGGGCCAGTGGCCTGAAGCAGCAGAAACAAATCCCTCCCCCACAAAAGGCTTCTATACCCAATTCATGGGGATTTGATGTGTTTCACAGAGAGTGTGGTGAAGCATGGACTCCTGAGCAGAATTTGGTGACCAGAAAGGGGAGCCGTTTGGACCCAGTTTGGAATGTCAGGGGTCCGGGCAATGGACAGAAATTTCAGGAGAAAGGATTCTGCTTAGGAATTTTGTAATTTTAGAAGTCTTTGTGGCGCTGCACTGAAGCAGCGAGCGGCAGGGGTTGATTGCTACAGACTCTGAAAAGTCTTTTGTGTGCAGCGCTGAAGCCATGGGAATCAGAGGTAACCAGCTCCTCTCCCCACAGAAACAGACTGAAAGCAGCTGGCGCAGAAAGCAACCAGCCCTTTTCCCACGGAACATAACAATTTCCAGTTTGAGGGAAAACTAGGAGTTGAATGGAAAAACTGGTGAAGTGTGGACTCCTGTGCTAAGTTTGGAGGACAGATAGGAGTGCCACCTGGAAAAGGACAGGCAAGGGTGGGTGACCAGTCAGGAACCAGATATATTGTAAAACTTCAAAAATGGCGTCACCGTAGCACCTCTTCCAGGAGCGTGGAGAGCTCAATCTCAGCTGTAGCCAGTCATCCGGCATCTGAAGCTAGTTCAGGACACCCCACACTTTATGGGAACTGTTGTAGGGAGAATTTGTGCAAACTGCTAGCAAAGATTCCTTCCCCCCCCCTTTTAGCCTGGGAAACCACTCACAGCACCACCTGCTGTTTAGAAAGTATATTGCAACATAAATATATTCCCACTAAAGCTGAACCTCATTTATAAAGTGGTTTGTTTGTATATATTCAAAAGAATAATATTTTTCTTGGTGGCGCCCCCTTTTTTTTATTTTCCTGAATCCTTTTTTTGTAGGCATTACTTTTAAGTCTTTTTTGTTTGTTTGTTTTTGTTTTGTTTTTTACTGTTAATACTATTCTTCCTTTTTTCTTCTCTCTTCCTCTCCTCTTCTTATGGTTGTAGAGAATGCTTACATTGGACTAATAGATGTGTTTTTGTTTGTTTTTTGTTTGTTTTGCTTTTTGTTTTTTTTATCATTTTATGATTACCATTTTTGTGGTTGTTTTTTATTCATTTTGTTTATTTGTCTTTTGTTTTGTTTTCTTTTTGTCTGTTTGTTTACTTGTTTCTGATTGTCTGTGCATCTGTGTGCTTGTGTCTCTGGTAGCATTTTTGTCTGTTTATTTGTTCGCTTGGTTTCAATGTGTTTTGTACTTTGCTAAATCTTCAGGTTGATTATTTTCCCTAACTCCAATTTTCACATTCAATACGAATATGGAGGAACAGGGGAAGAGGGCTGACTGGAGCTAGCTTTCAACATAAACTCCAGTTCAGGGGGAGAGACAACCTCCAAAAAGAACCCAATGAAGCTGAAGGAAGGGAGCCAAGCTGAGAGAAGAGATAGATAAATGCATGTCTTCTCCACTGAGACAAGCCATGACTTCAAGAAAACAAATTCCAGGTTTAGATTGGGCCCAGGTGGAATATTCTCCAGCTGCCATTGAGTACCTGAGGCTGATAGGCTTCAGCTCCCTCTGCTGGCTGGCAACAAAGAGTAGTCACCAAGTGGAGAAGGCATTGACTTTACTTGGACTCTGGCAGGCACAAAACCCTGACACACTCTCACTTATTGGACAGGACTGGGCCACAGAGTCTGGGTTAACAGAGACTGGTGGTGGGGTTACCAGAGACTGGGGTTACCAGAATCCAGTGGTGAAGGACAAGCAAGCAGGGGAAAGAGACATCAGCCTCCTTACTCCAAATCATCTACTGAAAGTGCCTTTCAGACTCCTCAGAACATCAGAGTGAGCCACACTTGAGCTACCAGTAAATCCCTACTATCTAGTAGCTGGAAACCTTGTGAGCTTTCCAGCTAGAGAGTGGGCACTGATTGGGTCAATAGCTTTGGATCTCTTGAATTGGACAAATTAACTGGCAGTTAAGGGAGAATCTCTGATGCTCTCTGGATTGTCTCAGGCCTAAATTGTTTTCAGGTGGAACATTCTCCAACTGTCATTGAGTGCCTGAGACAGGCTTCAGCCCCCTTTGCTGGTGGGGGACAAAGAGCAGTAACCAAGTGGAGGTGGCATTGACTCTACTTTGACTCTGGCAGACACAAAGCCCTGCCACACTCACTTATTGGGCAACTGGGTCACAGCCCTGAGGGGTCTCCAGTGATTGGGTGTACAAGGTAGGGAAGGAGGCATCAACCTTCCTAGATTAATTTATTTTCTGGGTAGGTCTTTCTGACCCCACAAAGGACTGGAGTGAGTCATATCTGAGCTGCCAGAAGGCCCCTGCTATATAGTTGCCAGAGACCTTTTGAACTCCCCCACTTGAGACCAGTGTTGACTGGGACACATGATTTATATCTCTTGAACTGGGCCGATCACCTGAGAACTATCTAAAGTGGTAAACTGGGGGTGTGGCTGTGGGAAGATGTGGTTTTGCTTTCGCAACTGTTGCCTGCAAGGGGTGGGGTGACTTAATTGCTGATATTTCTCCACTGCTGATATTTTAACCCAGAGTAATTGATTTTCTAAGCTAGAACAGAAACTAGCTGAAAATAAGCTAGAGACATGCAGGACCCAGGCTCTTAGACCATAGCACTATACGAATCCTTGGCAAAGCTCTAGGGGAACAGGTACAGACACCAGTCCCAGCCTTTGCCAAAAAGGGATAGTAAAATACTATTCCCAGAGCCCCCAACACAACTTCCTCTTACCTGCTCACCTAGTCAAACAGAGTAAATCCAGCATGGGGTGGAATCAGTGGAAAAACTCCAGTACTACCAATAATCAGAGTAGATCAACACCCCACCCCAAGGAAGGATGTGGCAGATGTATCTCAAGATCCCACCCATAAACAGATGGCTAAGATGTCAGAAATTGAGTTCGGAATTTGGATAGCAAATAAGATTAACAGAATGGAAGACAGAAAAGAGCTAGAACTTCAAGAAATTATTCAAAATATGTCTCAAGAAATTATTCAAAAGATGTCTCAAGAATTCAATGATTTCAAAGATAAAATGATCAAAGATTTTGAAACATTGAGGCAAGAGTTCATATCCCTCAAAGATCTGGAAAATATGGTAGAATACCTCCATAACAGAGTGGAACAGGATCTCTGAAGAAAGGATCTCTGACATTGAAGACAAAGCTTTTGAACAAGCCCAAGAGCACAAAGATGAAAAGAAATTGAAAGCAAAAACAGATCTTTCAGAGAGCTCTGGTATAATTCGAAAAAAACTAAGATTCGCCTTATAGGAATCTCTGAAGGTGATGAAGCTGCTTCATAAAACACAGAGGCTCTTCTTCATGAAATTATAAAAGAGAACTTTCCAGAAAGGCCAGGAGATTCTGAAATTCAGATAGCAGATAGTTTCAGAACACCAGTATAACTCAACCTGAACAAGACATCCCCCAGGCACATCATAATTAACTTCACTAAAGTTAATATGAAAGAGAAAATTCTGAAAGCAGTTAGATGCAAGAAAACCATGACCTAGAAGGGGAAGAGTATTAGAATAACTGCAGATCTCCCTGCTGAAATCTTTCAGGCTAGAAGAGGATGGTCATCAACTCTTAATGTCCTAAAACAAAACAACTTTCAACCCAGGATCCTGTATCCAGCTAAACTGAGCTTCATCTATGATGGAGAAATTAAATGCTTTAATGACATTCACATATTGAAGAAATTTGGAATAACTAAACCAGCTCTGCAGGAAATTCTCAAACCTATCCTCCATAACGACCAGTGCAATCCCCCACCACAAAAGTAAACTCACCCAGACACTTTTCATCAAATTCCAACTTCCACAGTGGTGAAAGGATTAAAAATGTCTATTGGACTTTCGAGCAACTCAAGGACCAGGCCTATCAATAATTCACCAGGCCTATCAATAATTTCAATCAATGTGAATGGCTTAAATTGTCCTTCAAAGAGGCACAGAATGGCTGATTGGATACAGAAACTCAAAC
>NW_003852616.1:1070739-1072087 GCF_000181295.1 Otolemur garnettii
GCCATCATTGTTGTTTGGTGGGCCCAGGCTGGATTCGAACCCGCCACCTTAGGTGTATGTGGCTGGCACCTTAGCCACTTGAGCCACAGGCACCAAGCTGCCATTTTTTATTTGTTAAGGGTAATACCCAATATGATGAGATCTCAATTATCAATATCTATGCACCCAACCAGAATGCACCTCAATTTATAAGAGATACTCTAACTGGCATGAGCAACTTGATCTCTCCCAGTTCCATCATAGTTGGAGATTTTAACACTCCTTTGGCAGTGTTGGATAGATCCTCCAATAAGAAGCTTAGCAAAGAAATTTTAGACTTAAATTTAACTATTCAACTTTTGGAACTAACAGACATCTACAGAACATTTCATCCTAAAAAACTGAATAAACATTTTACTCATCAGTTCATGGAACATATTCCAAAATCGATCACATCTTAGGCCATAAGTCTAACCTAAGTAAATTTAAAAGAATAGAAATTATTCCATGCATCTTCTCAGATGGAATAAAAGTTGAACTCAGTAATAATAGGAATCTGCAGTCTCATACAAAAACATGGAAGCTAAATAATCTTATACTGAATGATAGATGGGTCAGAGATGAGATCAAGAAGGAAATTACCAAATTTTTAGAACAAAATGATACTGAAGATACAAGTTGTCAGAACCTCTGGTATACTGCAAAAGCAGTCCTAAGAGGGAAATTTATAGCCCTGCAAGCCTTCCTCAAGAGAACAGAAAGAGAAGAAGTTAACGACTTAATGGGACATCTCAAGCAACTGGAAAAGGAAGAACAGTCCAATCCCAAATCCAGCAGAAGAAAAGAAATAACCAAAATTAGAACAGAATTAAATGAAATAGAAAACAAAGGATTATAGAACAGATCAATAAATCAAAAATTTGGGTTTTTTTAAAGGTTAATAAAATAGATAAATCTTTGGCCAACCTAACCAAGAAAAAAAGAGTAAAATCTCTAATATCATCAATCAGAAATGATAAAGAAGAAATAAGATCAGACCCCTTAGAAATTCAAAAAATCCTTAATGAATATTACAAGAAACTTTATTCCCAGAAATATGAAAATCTGAAAGAAATTGACCTATACTTGGAAGCACATCACCTCCCAAGACTTAGTTAGAATGAAGTGGAAATGTTGAACAGGCCTATATCAAGTTCTGAAATAGCATCAGCTATACAAATTCTCGCTAAAAAGAAAAGCCCAGGACCAGATGGCTTCACGTCAGAATTCTACCAAGCCTTTAAAGAGGAACTAGTACCTATATTATTCAAACTTTTCCAAAATATAGAAAAAGACGGAATACTACCCAACACATTCTATGAAGCAAACA
>NW_003852616.1:1073946-1103091 GCF_000181295.1 Otolemur garnettii
GGTATATGTACACCATGTAATACTATGCAGCCATAAAGAAAGATGGAGACTTTACCTCCTTCATGTTTACATGGATGGAGCTGGAAAATGTTCTTAGCAAAGTATCACAAGAATGGAAGAAAAAATATCCAATATACACAGCCCTACTATGAAACTGATTTATAGCTTTCATATGAACGCTATGACCTAATTATAGCCTAAGAATATGGGGAGGGGTGGATGGGTAGAGGGGGGGTGATTGGAGGGATCACCTCCATGGTTTGTCTTACAAGGATACAAGTGAATCTTTCTAAATTAGAGTATAAACGTCTTAACACAATAACTAAGAAAATTGGCATAAAGTCTATGTTAACTAGTTTGATGAAAATATTTCAAATTGTATATGAAAACACCACACTGTACCCCATAATGTACACAGCTATCATTTAATAATAAAAAAAAAAGATACAAGGGATTTAAATACAAACCTAGAAGAAATGAACTTAATAGACATGTACACAGAACACACCACCCCAAATCTAAAGAGTATATGTTCTTTTTGTTAGCCCATGGAACATATGCTAAAATAGATCATATCCTAAGACACAAATCAAACTTCAACAAAATTGAAAGAATTGAAATTATACCTCATATCTCCTTAGATCACAAGGCAATAAAGGTGGAACTCCAACACACCACATGATGTTGCTATTTCTAATAATGAGGTAGGGATTCAACTTTATGTCTTAAATAGGTATGATGTGTTGAATAATCTACATTTTCCCCAATAACTTCAACAGTCATATACTAAATCAGGGGTCCTCAAACTTTTTAAACAGGGGGCCAGTTCACTGTCCCTCAGACCACTGGAGGGCCGGACTGCAGGCCCCGGGACAAGTCGTCTGCTAAGCAGGATAGGCAGTGGCAGCAAAAACACCCAGTGGTCCGGATAAATGTCCTAGGCAGGTTGCATGTGGCCTGCGGGCCATAGTTTGAGGATGCCCGTACTAAATTCTCCCTTGTGTTTAGGTAGCAAGGCATAAGATTTGAGGGTGCAGGCTCTGACTGTCTGGATTTGAAGTTTAGCTGTTCCACTGACGAGTGGTATAAACTTGAATAAATTATTTAATCTTTTTGCCTCAACTCCCTCATCCAACAAGTCAGTATGAAAATACCACAGAGTTGTTAATAACATAAATGCATGGTAAAAATTGTGTAGGGTTTTAAATACTGGCTGGTTTGTAAAACTCCAAGTAAATTAGCTATTATTATTTTTCTATTTGTTTTTTCTGGCTCTTGTAGTATTTTTCCATTGATCTTTCTACTATATCTCAGATCTAGTATCTATCAATTTATAAATTACTTAATGTAACTTTTCAGTAAGTCTTAATATTTCATAGGTTCTGTTCTTCCACATTACCTTTATAGTTCAGATATCTCCTCCATATGATCTCATGAACTAAGAATCATCTCCTGTAGTTAAAAAATATTGTTTGCATATTAACTTAAGAAGAACTTACATCTTTATATTCTCTTTCTATTTGAGATTGGACCGTATGACCGTATTTTATTTTATTTTATTTACTTTCAACTGACCAGATCTCCTAAATTACAAACTTTGCTGTAAGTCTAACATAGGCAGGATAGCTGGTAATGATTCTTACTGTTGTAAGAAACTTCATGAGTTGGAATGAAAGGAATGAAATCATAATGTTGGTATGTCATGTGTCAGGGCTTATGCTTTTATTATTATTATTATTATTTTGAGACAGAGTCTCACTTTGTCACCCTTGGTTGTGTTGTAGCCATCATAGCTCACAGCAACCTCAAACTCTTGGGCTCAAGTCATTTTCTTACCTCAACCTTCCAAGTAGCTGGGATTACAGGTACCCACCACAATGCCCAGGTATTTTTAGCGACAAGGTCTTGCTCTGGCTCAGGCTGGTCTCAAACTCCTGAGCTCAAGCAATCCATCCACCTCGGCCTCCCAGAGTGCTAGGATTACAAGTGTGCAACCAACCATATGTCCATATTTTAAAGTCTTTTTTTTCCCTCAGTATAATTTTAAAGTTTTAGGTTTATTGCTAAGTACTTTTGTTAATATATCAACTAACTGGTTATACTATGTAAAGACTATTCATTTTTTTTACCTAGCCTTTCTCTTTATTGTTTTTATTTGTGATGTATTTTATATTTGGATCTCTTGAGCTTTTCAGGTAAATTATTGTCACCTGTAAAAATAATTTTGCCTCCTTACATGACATTTTTTTTCTATCATCTAATTGCATGGGAACTGTTGCCTACAGAACAATATAAATAAGGTTGTTGACAAAGACCATGCTTTCTTGTTTCAGATTTTTAAAACAATGCTTTCAATGGCATTCTATTAGCAATAAGCTGGTATACGTTCATTTATAACATACATACATACACTCTTTCTATATGTCAATACATAGACAGGTATAGGTAGAGATATGTGTGATTCATGTTAAGAACTATTTTTAGTATTTAGTATTGAAACCATTTTATCTGGAAAATAGACATTATATAACTAACATCTATGGAGATGATAGTATGATTTTTCTGTTTTGATTAATATGATGATCCATAGGAAAATAGTAATAAATTTCCTAATACTGAATGATCTAGGCATTATTGGTAGAGGATTCTGTTTGCTGGTATTTTATTGTAAATTTTGCATCAGTATCACAAATGGCTATAATCTATGGTTTTCTTTACTGCATGTTATATTTGTAGTTTAATTCTGCAAGTGATTTTTACAGACTTCTATTTATGACAATGTAGTGAATTGTGTATTTGAAAGTATTTTCTCATTGTAGAACACATAAAAATGTTACATAAAACAATATAAAACTTTTAAATACATGATTAATAAGGTTTTCTATCTCTTTTGGTGTCATATTTGGAAATTTTCTATTGTTGTAGGCAACCACAGAGTATATCTTGGTTCCCAAATTTATTTGCAGAGTTGAAGTACTCTCTGATGACAAACTCAGTCTGTATATCTATGATAATTTCTTATTATCTTTTTTATTTCGTCTATTTTTTATTACTTATCTTCTTTATTATGCTAGTAATTATCTACCTCATCTTTTATTAAAATAAGATTTATTAAAGTAATTATCTACCTCATCTTTTACTAAAGTAGTTGGAATTATTAACTTCATCATTATTCTGTTTTAAAATTATTAATTTCAGTTTTCATATTTAGCAAATATTTCTGATTGATTTTTTGTCATTACTTTATAATTTCTTGAGTTAATTTTTCCAACATTTTACTGTAAAAAATTTTAACTATACTATGAAATCAAACACATAGATTTGTTCATCTATGATAAAGTTAGGGAACACATATATTTATTCATCTCAGGTTCTACCAATAACATCTTACTTATGTACATTTTGTATATAACATTTATCTTACATCTATTTCCAGCAATCCATCCTACTTTGTTGATTTATTTCAAAGTAGATTAAAGAAATCAGATTACCTCCCCCATGCCACTTCACCATACACTCGACCCTTGAACAACATGGGAGTAAGGAGTATCAACTCTTCCTCCACAGCCCCATGCAATCAAATATGTATGTATAACATTTGATTCCCCAAGCTTAACTAATAATAGCCTACCCTTGATAGGAGGCCTTACTGATAACATAAACTGTCACCTGTTTTGTACATTTTATAGATTATATGCTTTATTCTTGAAGTAAGCTAGAGAAAAGAAAATGTTATTAAGAAAAATGTAAGGAAGAGAAAATATATTTACTATTCATTAAATTCAAGTGGATAATCATAAAGTTCTTCATCCTCACAGTCTTTATGTTGAGTCAGCTAAAAAGGTTGAGGAAGAAGTGTGGCTGGTTATACTATTACAGGGTGGCAGACACAAAGGAAAATTTGTGATTTTAAGTGGATCTGCTCAGTTCAAACCCACAGTGTTCAAGGGTCAGCTGTGCATTTAACCAATATTATAGTTAAATATTTGCTACAATTTTCTTTTTGGTGTTTTGGTGGGGTTTTTTGTTTTTACTATATTTCTTTTTGATGTGAGATTTACATACAATGAAAGGCACATGTCTTAAATTTACATTTGTTGAATTTTGGCAAATATGTACATTAGGTGTAACTAAAACTCTATCAAGATTTGGAACATTATCATAATCCCAGAATTTTCTTTCATGCCCTGCTAATTAATCACCATCCCCTACTCTGCCCAGAGACAAACACTATTCTGACTTTTTTCAACCATCGTAGTTTTACCTATTTTAGAACCTCCTGTAACTGTGGCTGTAGAGTCATGTTCTCATTTGTGTAAGGTTTCTTTCACAACATATTTCGGAGGTTTATCCAGGTTGGCAGATGCAGTTCTGTTCCCTGTTCTTGCTTAGAAGTAGTTCGTTCCCTGTTATTGCTTAGTAGTATTCAGTGTAAATCTGTCATAGTTTGCTTACAATTCTTCCATTATTAATGGACACTTGAACTTGTCTTAGTATGGGACTATTATGAATAAGGCTACTGTGAACATTGTTGTTTAAGTCTTTCTGGGAACACAAATTTTCCTCTTTCTTAGGTAAACACATAAGAGTAAACTGCTAGGTGGGAAGGCGGGAGGACCTATGGCAGAAAGAGGGAGGGCATGAGGTGGGATCTCACTTAATGTTCACATTGTGAGGGTGTATAACACATCCCCTGGGTGAGAGGCTCTTCTACAAATGGAACTTTACCCTGGAAGTGAGAACAATGTAACCTAAAAATTGTACCCTCATATCAATTTGAATAAAGTTTAAAAAAAAAAGTAGACTACTGGGTCAAAGGCTAAGTGTATGTGTAGTTTCACAGGACACTGCCAGAACTATTCCTACAGAGGCTGTGCCACTTTACATCCCCACAAGTAGCATGTGAGATTCCAGTTGCCCTACATGCTTACCAACATCCAGTATGAACGATGTTTTTAACTTTCTTCTTTCTGGTAAGAAGTACTGCTATCTCATTTTCATTTTAGTTTGCATTTTCCTGATGGTGATGCTGAGGACTTTTTCATGTGCTTACTAGTCACGTTTTGGTAAGGTGTATGATCAAATATTTTGTCCATTTTTACTTTCAATAATTTTTTGTAATTTTGATTGTAGAAAGGACTTGCATGACTTTTGGTAAAATTATTCCTAAGCATTTTATGTTTCTTAGGCATTATTGTGATCATGTATCCTGATAAAATAGTTTTTAATTCTGTTAGCTCTTATTAGTAGTAGTTTTATAAATTTGTTAGCATGTTATACACAATAATGCCACATGCAAATACAAGTTTTTATCTACGTTTCTGATCTTGTGCCTTTGTTTATTTGTTTGTTGTATGCAATACAAGAGTCAGTATCCTTACTGTGTTCCCAATGTTATGGGAAAATGTTTTGGAATTTCCCATTGAGGTGTGATGTTAGCTATAGGTTTTTTGTAAATATCCTTAATTATATTGAAGGCTTCAGGAAGTTATTTTCTAAGGTCTTAGTTTGATGAGTGTCACTTTGCTTATTTGTTTTCTTTGCTTGAAATTCAATGGGTGTTAAACTTTGCCTAGTGGTTTTTTTTTTAAGTTTAAATCATGCATTTATTAATTATAAAATATTAAACCAATATTATAGTTTGTGCACAAATACTACTTGGTTTTGATATATTAATGTATTATGTACTGCAAAATTTCATTTGCTGATATTTTATTAAGGTTTTTTTGCATCTATGTTCCTGAGAGATGGTAAATGATTATTTTTTTCTTTTTTTTAAATTAATAGCTGTGTATACATTAATGCAATCATGGGGTACAATGTACTAGTTTTACACACAATCTGAAATGCTTTCATCAAACCAGTTAACATAGCCTTCATGGCATTTTCTTCGTTATTGTGTTAAGACATTTATATTCTACTCCTAGTAAATTTCACATGTACCCTTGTAAGATGCATTGTAGGTGTGGTCCCACCAACTACTCTCCCTCCACCCATCCTCCCACCTCCCCTCCCCACCCTCTCCTCTTTCCCTTTCTTCTTTGGCTATAATTGGGTGATAGCTTTCAAAAGAAAGCTATAAATTGGTTTCATAGTAAGACTGAGTACATTGGATGCTTTTTCTTCCATTCTTGAGATACTTTGCTAAGAAGAATATGTTCCAGCTCCATCCATGTAAACATGTAAGAGGTAAAGTCTCCATCTTTCTTTAAGGCTGCATAATATTCCATGGACAAATGATTATTTTTAATCTTCTTTTAAAGTTATACATATTTTTAAAAGACAAAAGAAAATTATACATATTTAAGATCACAGATTTTTCTTTTCACTGGCTACTGCTTTATGTGTAAGTTATCAGTTCTCTATGTGGTGTTTTTATGTTTATATTTTCTAAATATTCTACGATTCACATTATTATTCCCTCTTTTCAAGTTGACATGTGGTAGAGGTTTTTCTTTCTTTTAGTTTTCACATTAATTTCTAAGTGTGCTTGAAGTAATCAGAGAATATTATCTGTATTATTTCTATATATAGGGATTCACTGAGCTTTTCACTGCACCTAATATATGACAGCATAAAATGTGTTGTATAGATAGTTGAAATGAAGATTTGTTTGCCACTGAGGGTTCTGTAGAAGGTAGGACTTTCAGTGCTAACACTGACAGAGTCTTGAGTAAACTAGGACAAGCTGTTTACCATATCTAAGAATAAAAATTTTAGGTCATTTCTTTCATTGAGGACTTTATAGGTTTTACTGACTACTCTTCATTAGTGAATATAGCAATAAAATATTCTGAGAATAGCATGGGATTTTTTTCTTCCACTACACGTGATATGATATTATATCTTTGAAGTCTGGAGACTTTACAAGACTGGCTCAACATTACTTTTTCTTTTTTGAGTTTCTTCTATCATATACATTTTTTTCTTTTAATCCTATAACTCCTATTGTCACTTTTGTTTGCTTTTTTGATTTTGTTTTATTTTGGCAAGAACACTTAATATGAGATCTACCCTCTTAACAACGTTTTAAATGTATAATACATTGTTGTTAACTATAGGTACAATAGAACCTATGTATTTTCATTTACCTTTACTTGCTTTTCTCAATTCTCTTCTCTATAATCCTTACTGTACTACTCATTTATTTGATTCAGTTTAACCTTTGTTTTTAGGATCTTGTTTTTAATTTCACTTTCTACCAAAGTTATTGACTCTAAAAAAATCACCTTCTATTGTCCTATCATAACTTCTTCAAGTGCTCGCATTTGTGCTTTATGTTTTTGATTCAAGGAAGTGGTTGCTTCTTAAAGATTTAAAATTTATAGATTTATAGTGCTATGTGATCAGAATGATCAGTCATATTTCTCTGATGGAAGTGCTTTCTGTACTATTTAAAATTTCTGTTACAATAGTTCCCTTTCTCCCTTGTGTTATCTTTGGCAGAGATAAATTATTTCTTGACCAGCACTTTCTAAGAGATTTTTGTGAAAGAGGAATCAGTACCACATTTCAAGTTAACAAAATAAAAATTCTTCTTAATATTCAGGGTGTGTGTGTGTGAAGAGTTGCTAAAACTTTATATCTCTTTATCTGACTAAGCTCAGTATTGTACCTCCAAATTTCCCTGATGGACTGTTTCCTGCAAAGGTGGCTTGTTTCTGTGATTCCTCATTCAATGTTACCTTCCATGCTTCCTGAAGTGCCCATGCTTTTTGTTTCAAAATATTGCTGTTTTTATCCCTTTGTGGGACAAACCTTGGAAAACTATATTCTGCTATTTTTCTGAGATCTGCAGGGGTGAGCATTCTCTCTTGGTGTCTTTGTCACCCTTTCTTATATATTATACACAAACCTCATAGTTTTGGCATAGATGGAGCTTGCATTTTTATTTCTTCTCCTTATTGTTTTACTCCACCATTTTTCTACAATTTCAACAATATTCTGAATGATCTATTTTGAAAGGACAAGAACACCAACATGAATAATTTAAGAAATCCCTTATTTTTGTTCTAAGTATCTGTGCAACAAAAAGTGGAGAATTTTTGTTGTCATCATTAAGTGTTAAACTGATGAGTGAAGAAAACCAGATGAGATCATTAAAAATTTAGGAAAAACATCTTGAAAAATCATTTTTTCATGAAACAGTGGCAAGAAAAAAGAGACAAGAGATGATACCCTCCCCCACACCCAGAACTGATAGTCAGTGGGTACACATAAGTAAAGATGAACTGTGCATGTATTTACAGCTGACATTGAATCTCATTGGACAGGCATCAGCTTTGAGTGTTAGTTTCTGCACTATTTCATTCTTGTTATACTGTACTTATTTGTTACATATTTTGAGCATCACCCTTCTCCCCAATAAAAAGCAGATATTTCTTATTTGTTTGAATATGTTGGTCAGTGTGGCTAGCCAATTTGGAGAACTCTTGAATTTTTCTACACTGACCAAATTAACCAGGTAATTGTCATGTATCCAAAGTATTACCTGATGCTGACATCAGATTTTTTACTTACCTTTCTTTTTTCTTGTTAACTTTACAGAAAAATTGACTTTTCTTCTTATCCAAGTATTTTATTTATGAACAGGACTCTCTGATTCATGTTTTCTATGTTAATGTCAAACCAGTGTTTGAACACTAACAGTGAGTGGAACTGTCTTTGCAGTATAGCCAGAAGGGTTTGTCGTAGTTTTAAGGGTGCTTCCTTCTCAGGACATAAATGCTGTAGCGTTGGAGATTAATAAACCCTTTTAGAACCCATCAATGGTCACCAAAAGTCCTTTCCATCTAGTCCTTTCCATCCAGTCCTTTCCATCCCCTACTACTTTGGGTCCTTTTCTCCATCCAGGATTAAAAATCAAACAAAAACCCCAAAAACATATTATTCAAATCATACCTTTAAACTATGTTCAGCCAGTTTGTTCTGGGTGATAGTAAGAATCGCAATTGCCTTTGCATTAATTTTATCTTCCTTCAAGATCCACATGAAATTTTCTCACCCTACCTTCCATGCCACAAGACATGTTCAACTTACATCTTCTCTGGTAAGACTCTGCAGTGTTTAATTTTGCTGTTATTTAATAATGATATTCTTTTATTTATTTTATTTTGTAGAGAGAGAGTCTCACTTTGTCACACTCAGTAGAGTGCCGGCTTCACACAGCTCACAGCAACCTCCAACTCCTGGGCTTAAGTGATTCTCTCGCCTCAACCTCCTGGATAGCTGGGACTACAGGCACCAGCCACAACGCCCAGCTATTTTGTTGTTGTTGTTGCAGTTTGGCCAGGGAGGGTTTGAACCCGTCACCCTCAGTATATGGGGCCAGTGCCCTACCCCCTGAGCCACAGGCACCACTGTTATTTAATAATGATATAATTATTCATTATAATTTAATGAATATGAGCTGTCTATGCCATATATCACTTAATCTTCAGAACAACTCCATTAAGATGGAACCATTCTGGCTAGGTGCGGTGTCTCATGCCTATAATCTTACCACTCTGGGAGGCCAAGGTGGGTGGATTGCTTGAGCTCACGAGTTCAAGAACAGCCTAAGCAAAAAGTGAGACCCCATCTCTACTAAAAATAGAAAAACTGAGGCAAAAGGATAGCTTGAGCCCAAGAGTTGGAGGTTGCTGTGAACTATGATGCCATGGCACTCTACGTAGGGTGACAGCCTGACACACTGTCTCAAAAAAAAAAAAAAAAAAAAAGATGGAATTATTCTGATCCCAATTTACAGTTAAAAGATTGAAGGTGAAATAGGTTAAGCCCCCTGGTTCAGGACAACAGAGTGAGTTCACATCAGCACCAGGCTCTAACTGTCCATCTGAACCTCTGAGCAGTGCTGACTATATATGTACACTTTCCTTTACTGTGGGCCTCTGTAGTTTATATCCTGTTTCCTAAACCAAGTGTTTTTTAATTATGGCTGCAATCCAGAGATATTAATTTAATTGGTTTGGATGGGGACTAGATTGGTATATTCTAAAAGTTCCCAGGATTAAGAAAAACTACAGCCTTGAGCTTGGTGCCTGTAGCTCAGTGGCTAGAGTGCCAGCCATATGCACCAGGGCTGGTGAGTTTGAACCTGGCCCCAGGCCTGCCAAACAAAAATGACAACTACAACAAAAAAACTTACTGGGCATTGTGGCAAGTGCCTGTAATCCCAGGTACCTGGGAGTCTGAAGCAAGAGAATTGCTTAAGCCCAGGAGTTTGAGGTTGCTGTGAGCTGTGACACCATGGCACTCTACTGAGGGTGACATAGTGCGACTCTGTCACAAAAAAAGAAAGAAAGAAAGAAACTACAGCCTTAACTATACATTTTTAATGAAAAAGGCCTGAGCATCCAACATGCTGATTTATATACATTAGTTTCCCAATCAAGGCATCATAAGTGAATTCAATGATGACAAATTGCTTTCAAAATTATTTAGTAGAGTTTATGGTACGGCTTTCAGAGACTCTGGGAGATCAAGACAATCTTCATAACATGTGTACAGGGTATCCCAAAGGTCTCCTTACAAACATATATAGGAAAAATGGCAAATGATGACTAAATGTACCTTTATTTACAAAGTATTCATTACAAAATTTTATAAAATACTTACAAAATATTTCTCTACCTGTTGATACATTCATGTATAAATATAAAAATATTTAAAATATAAAATATAACAAATTATAATTTCAGTTTGTTAATTTTCCCTTTTTGTGGTGACCTCTAGAAACCCTGTAATAATAAGACACTATTTGCTTTTTTATGCCCCATCACTCATAAGTGTAGACAGGAATTTTCCTGCATCTCAATGCAATAGACTTCAAGTATCAGTCTGGCAGATACTAGGGCATATTCTGATGCACTTGTGTTCTAAAATTTCCTCAATTTTAATTTCAGATATAGCCAATACAGATAGATATAAGCTCTTTAACATAAGTTTTTAAGATTGTAAAAGGAAAAAAAAGATTGTAAAAGGAATTCTGAGACCAAAAAGTTGTTGAACCTGTCAATAGATGACAAACTTGTAATCTTGTTTGGTAAGCACATTTATGGTAGGTAGGGCCTGACATCATTAAATGTCTTGCTGCTCATAATATAGTCCACCCAGTAGGAGCATCACCCTACTTGGGTGCTTGTTAGAAATGTAGAATCTTGGTCAATGCACCCTCCGTGTCCATGGAGAGAGGCTGAGGGTGCTAAGCTCTGGCTGAGGCACTGGGATGGTAAAGATGTGGGCTTCCTTAGTACAGTACTGAGCAAAAGACTTTCTGAAACTATAATGATGGTAGAAAATACATCATCCACCTGTTTCTAAATCCATTTTATTTACTGCCCTAAATGTCCACTCAGAATGGCATCTCAGGCTGACTTTGAGTTTTTGGTTGAAAAGTCTCTTAAAAGCCATCTAGCCCACCCACTCAGTTTTGTATGAGAGAAGGCAAAACACCAGGGAGGCCAATGGGCTTTTGTCTGCCCTTGGGGGTAAGTGGAAATTTCACCACTTTTCCCTTCCTAGTAGATGACAGTGCTGTTCCCTCAGAGGCAGTCTGTTAAGGCAAATGGTAATCTAGCTTTTTTTCTGGTCAGCATACTTATAGAATTTCTTTGTAATTTGAGGAGATCATATCAGTCTTATTCTGAGTGAAAAGAATCTTATTTTAAAACTCTTTTGTAGAAGACACCAAGAATCAAATGGCCTCAGGGTGAGAGGTTTTGCAGCTTGGGGGCAGATTCTCAGACAACTTATCCAAGGTGTTAAAGCTTAAACCTTCTCTGGAGTTGTGGGGAGAGAGCCTGAGCCTGTAGCAATCCTGAAGCATGCAGTCTTTACCTATAATCCCCTCACTGGTCATATAACATCTCAATGAATACCTACTTCAGAGGTTAATTGGGCTATCCTGCACTTAAGGTTAGCCCACCTCCTGCAAGGTTGTATTTCTAGCCATGGCATGCCTGTTTCCTTCATGTGGCAACAGTGACCAGGGCCTTAGGGGTCGAGATATCTGGCATGGTCAGTAGGATCCTGGGACACAGACCAAAGGAGGGGGAAGACACTCAGAGCAAGTGAGGCCTTAGGCAGAAAGGAGGAGGGAGTCCCAAAGGGAAACTCCACTCAGAGAAAGTGGGACCTTTGGCCAATCCAGAATCAATGGAAACCCACTCGGAATAAGTGGGGCCTTTGGTAAATAATAAGCAAAGATATTTAGAGAAAACAATGGGTAACTTCCTGTTTGGGAGTTGTGAGAATTAGAAACTGAGGAAGCGGAATTTGAAATTGAGGAGGATAGTGAGGTTCAGTGGGAACCTGCACCTAAGGAGAACAGGGAACTAGGAATGTATGAGAGTTTTTCTGGCTCTTCCTCAGAGGAGAAAGTATGTGACACAAATATGAATAAAGCAAGAAAATACCTCAATGACCATTATGGCAGCTCAACAAAATACCTCAATGACCATTATGGCAGATCAAACAGTTGGAAGACTGGTTGAATAGTCAATTAGAAATGCTAACATAGGTCACCCAACATTGCCCTCAGTGCCTTCCTATGTAGATGAGCCACCCGTGACTCCTGTTATGAAGGCTGTAGTAGAGGGGTGCAAGACCAGCAACTTTAATTGTGAAGATAGGTCACAGTTACTGACATCCCTCATGATCCACAGTACCCTCAAGGGGGCCAACACTTTGACTACCATATGATTACTTTTAAGATTCTAAAAGATTTAAAACAGGCTGTAACACAGTATGGCATGCAGTCCCCATTTTCTAGAGGCCTGTTATAGTGACTTGCACAAGAATAGTGACTGGGACATAATAGCCAGAACTGTTCTTGAATCTGGACAGAATTCACAGTTTAAAACTTGGTGGGAGGAGGAGGCTGACCCGATGGATCACCAAAACCAGCAGAGAGGATTTCCTATAACATCAGAACAGCTCACTGAGTCTGGTCAGTGGCTGGGAATTCCGAAACAACTCCAGTACAATGACAAAGCTGTAGTGCAGACAAGATTGTGCTGACTTTGAGCCTGGGAAAAGGTTCCTGGAGATATCTCTGAATCTTTTATTAAGATAACACAATTGGGGCTTGGCGCCTGTGGCTCAAGTGGCTAAGGTGCCAGCCACATACACCTAAGGTGGCGGGTTCGAATCCAGCCCGGAACTGTCAAAGCAACAATGATGGCTGCAACCAAAAAAAACAGCCAGGCATTGTGGCAGGTGCCTGTGGTCCCAGCAACTTGGGAGGCAGAGGCAGGAGACTCACTTCAGCCCAGAAGTTAAAGGTTACTGTGAGCTGTGATGCCAGGGCACTCTACCCAGGGCAACAGCTTGAGGCTCTGTCTCAAAAAAAAAAAAAAAAAAAACACAGTCGGGAAATGAACCTTATGCCAACTTCTTAGCTTGACTGAAAACTGCAGTTGATAAAGCTGTTGCCCAGCCGGAGCTCAGAGACATGCTTTTTCAAACTTTAGCATTTGAGAATGCTAACTCTGAGTGTCAAAAGGCTTTAAGTTCTCTGAGAGCACAAAATTCTCCTTTAGAGGAATATATACAGGCATGTACTTACATAGGAATGAAATCCTACAAGGCTTTCCTTCTTGCTGCTGCTTTAAAAGAAGGGTTCAAACCAAACGGTGTTAAATACCATAACTGTGGGAAAATGGGCCATTTGAGAAGAGAGCGTTGGAAGGGGAATAGCAATTGGACCATCTATGGGAAAGGCAATGATAAAAAGAAACCAAGCTGAGGGAAGCCCCCGGCATGTGCCCCAGGTGTAAAAAAGGGTTCATTGGGCAAAAGAATGCCACTCTTGACTCAAAAAAGATGGAATACCCTTACCACAGGGAAACTGATAGGTGGGACCAGCCCGGGGCCCACAGGCAAAGAATACAGGTCTGAGAATTTACTCACTCACCAGCAATTTCAGTCCATTCAATCCCTTCTACTAGCCACCTCAGGCAGTGTGACATTAGACAAACCAGCATACCATAACATCCTTTTGCTTCCCAACATGGAAACAAAAGAATTGAAAACAGGAGTGTGTGGTCCTCTTACCCCAGGTACTGTTGGGTTATTGCTTGGAAATAGTGATTTAGCACCTCAGGGAGTGTTTGTCCACACAGGTGTTATTGATGATAAATTTCTTAGAAGAAATACAGATCATGATCTCAGTAAACCAACCAACTCAAATTTCAGCCAGACAAGAGATTGCTCAATTGCTGCTTATGCCTCATGTTGGATTACAAAGTACTAGTAAAAAACGCACTGGTGAGTGTGGCAGGACAAGACGTATTTTTTGGCAAACATCTATTGCTAAGAATAGGCCTCAATTAACACTCACAATAAAGGATAAATCCTTTACTGGCCTGCTAGATATGGGCACTGATGTCTTGGTTATGGCCTTAGATCAGTGGCCCAGGGAGTGGCTGAAGCAGATAGTTGATATTACCTTTATCGGCATCAAAACTCTAGATTCAGTCTTTCCAAGTATTTTGCCTTTAACCTATTTAGGATCAGACAATCAAAATGCTCAACTTCAACCATACATAGCCAAGATTGCTATTAAACTGTGAGGTTGTGATCTGCTCCAACAATGAAAAGTTGTGATAACCATACCATCCCTTTGTGTTACTTCCTCGTAAGTGTCAAATTTAGCATAGAGGCCACTGCCCCAAAATATGCTCTCAGGTTATCCTGAAAGAGCAGTAATCCAGTGTGGGTGGAGCAGTGGCCATTAACTAAAGAAAACTAGATGCTTTACAACTAGTAATTAAGGAGCAGTTAGAGCAAGGGCATATCAAGCCCTCCACCAGCCCTTGGAATTCTCATGTATTTGTGGCGAAAAAGAAATCAGGCAATTGGAGAATGCTCACCAGTCTTTGCAAAATTAATGAAACTATTATTCCCATGAGACACCTGCAACTAGGGCTTCTTTTACCTCTATGATCCCTTCCAATTGGTATTTGTATGTCATTGATTTAAAGCAGTGGTTCTCAATCTTCCTAATGCCACGACCTTTTGATACAGTTCCCGTGGGTCATAACCCACAGGTTGAGAACCACTGATTTAAAGGATTGTTTTTTTATTATATACTCACATCACAAGATTGACCACATTTTGCCCTTTCCATCCCTTCCTATAATCAGCAGAGACCTTCCCAACGCTTCCAGTGGAAAGTTTTGCCACAAGGTATGCTAAATAGTCCCACTCTGTGTCAACAGTTTGTTGATCAATGATTACAGTCTATTAGAGAGAAATATCTTACAGCCTATATCATTCATCACATGGATGACATCTTCTTTGCACACCAGAGTTTGGTAGTTTTACAGGAAATGTTTGAACAAGCTGTATGTGCCTTAAAATCTATGGTCTTCAAATTGCTACAGAAAAAGTCCAAATTGTAGCTCCTTATAATTATTTAGGATACAAATTGACTCAAATTCAAATTCTTCCACAACTTGTTGAGCTCTAGCTGGACTCTATTTACTTTGATGACTTTCAAAAACTGTTGCATCATATTAATTGGTTGTGTCCTACTTTAGGAATACCAACCTATGCTTTAACTAATCTTTTTAAAATTTTGGAAGGACCTCTGGACTTAAATATTCCTCATTCTCTCACTCCAGAGGCAAAAAAAGAACTACAGTTAATTGAAAAAGAGTTTGCCTCAAAATAATTAGATCAGGTTGATGTCAGATTTCCAATTTAGCTGACAATTATAGCCACTTCTCATTCCCCAACCAGAGTCATTTATCAAGTAGATACACTTTTAGAGTGGCTGTTCCTTCCTAACAAAATTACACAAAAATTACAACAATATTTGGGTAAGATTTGTGAGCAGAAAGAGAATTTGCCAACATATAGGCTATGATCCTTGTTCTATTATTATTCCTTTAAAGAAAAACAAATTCAACTCAATTTTAAATTATCTATGCCTTGGCAGACCACACTTGCATATTACGTAGGTGTAATTACAAATGAATATCCTAATGATAAAAGAGTTCAGTTTCTAAAGCTTACTTCTTGGATCCTTCCTCATGTTGTCAAAGACTTTCCAATTGCAGATGCTATCATCCTTTACATAGATGCCAGCAAGCATGGTAAGGCTGGATACACTGATGGTAATAACTGCAAAGTCATTCAAAGTCCTTATACCCCCATCCAAAAGAATGAAATGTATGCTATTTTTATTCTACTCTAAGATTTTCATTGACCTGTAAATGTGGTCACGGATTTATGGTATGCCTGTTAGAAAGTCAGAAACAGCAACCATCACTTCTACTGATGAGATTTCTTCTCTCTTTTGGTCTATTGAGAGATTCATTAGACATCATACTCACCCTATATATGTAACCCATATTAGAACACATACCATTCTACCAGGTCCGATGACCTCATTAAATTCCAAAATAGTGGTGGCGCCTGTGGCTTAAAGGTGTAGGGCACTGGCCCCATATGCCAGAGGTGGCAGGTTCAAACCCAGCCCCCACCAAAAATAATAATAATAATAAATTCCAAAATAGATCAAGCTCTTATTGGTACTATTCAAGATGTTTCTACTTTTCATTCTTACTCATATGCTAATGCAAAAATTCTTTGTGAGACATTTCATCTTACAAAAACTCAGTCACAGCAAATTCTCTCTAATTGCCCTTTTTGTTCAGATACATATACTTCCCTTTCATGAGGGTGCCAACCCGAGGGGAGAAGCAGCAAATCAAATATGGCAAATGGATGTGACCATTGTCTCATCCTTTGGTAAGTTGAAATACGTTCATCATTTCATAGATACTTTCTCTCATTTTTCTTGGGCCACCACCTTACCTGAAGAAAGGGCTCACCATGTCATTCAACATTTGTTAGAGTGTTTTAATATCATGTGCCTCCCTAAGTCTATTAAAACTGACAATACACCTTATTATTCCACTCACAGATTAAGTACCTTTCTATCTTTTGGGAACATTCAGTTGTCTCACGGTATTCCTTATAATTCTCAAGGACAAGCCATTATTGAATGACACCACAAAACATTGAAAGATATGTTGGATACACAGAAAAAGGGAGATGGTATCCTCCCCTTGAACAATAGTCCTAGGTATATTCTTACTAGAGCTCTGTTCACTCTTAATTTTTTGAATCTCAGCAATGATGGAAAGACAGCTGATGAACACCACCTCTCACCCATGCACCATCTTCTCAAATACAACCTATTTTCTCTAAAAAACCTGATATTCCCAAATGGAAACCTGGTCATGTGCTACATTCGGGTCAAGGATTGCTCATATCATTACAGAACAACAAGAGAAGCAGTGGCTTCCAGCCCACTGGATTAAGCCTTGACACAAGCAGGAAACCTTGCCAGCACTTTAACGAATCTGCCTTCACTAACTTTTTCTATTGATGTACAAAGGACCCTAATTTCACGGAGCTGGGCAATTTCATAATAAAGAAGCCCTGGATCAACCTCCTCTGAAGGACCTCTAACTGTCTCCCCCATATCACCACCCATCCTCAGCAGAAAGAAGTTAAGAGCGGTCAGAGTCCTTTTTCCCTAATCAGCAGTTAGAGCTTCTATTTGGAGAGGGAGGATTACAGGGTTCCATTATTGGGGCTGAATAGGAAGCCCCAGGCAAGCTCAGAACACATCCTCTAGGCTCTATTGAAGTCACAAATAACAAGGACCTCAACAGAAGACTTCTTGGTAATGGTTGTACTGGTGTTGGCAAAGGTGAGACAATTTCACTTATTGGGGCTGTATCTGTTCGGCACCTGATCTTTACCTTCCACCCATTCCCATCTTAAAAACAGGCTACTCACCCAGACTTTGGCTTGGAAAGGGTCTGAATTCATTGGTACAATGCTTTCCCCACCTAACATTATGCTTGTTGTTGCTCATTCATTCGAAATGAGTGCAATGGACAGATAACTTTGGGTATTGGTTAATACTTCCTGTGGAAGCATCATTGACCCATCCTGAAGCACATAGATGGGTGGTGAGTAGCACAGAGGGGGTATGTCTCCCCCTATGCCTAGTCTGGCTAGAGTAACACCATCACAAAGTCTGGTATTCTTTTATAACCTATCTTAGTTCTGCTGGTGTAGTTTTGTTAACTCTTATGCCCTTCTGTTCCTTTGCCTAACAGAAAGGGTGACAGAGTAAGACTCTGTCTCAAAATTTTAAAAAAAGAAGTTAAATATCTTAAGGGGAAAGAGAAGATGAAAATATAAATTATGATTCTAAATAAGGAAATATCAACTTTCAGATATATTCAAAAATTCAAGGAGAAAGTTTATAAACTGGCAATTTCAATGATAAAAATGCACATTTATTCCTATATAATGAGAATTCACTTTGGCTGAAATTCTTCAGTAGAAGTGAAAATAATTTAAAATGTTTCAGGGTTTGTCTAAGATGTATAGGTTAGAACATCAGAAATAAAGAATTTTTTTTCCTTAAGTTGATTTATTTCTGCCAGCGTGCGGCCATATGGATGAACTTCTGGAGACCCAGGTCCTTTGCATGACAGTCTGTTAGATCAGTGTTTCCCATCTGGTGAGCTGCCCCAGGGGCCAATTGGGTGGTGAAGACCGTGCAGCTTTGTCCCTATATCTTAGTGCAGCGGTTCTCAACATGCGTGTCATGATCCCTTTGTAACAATGAAAATACATTGCAGCCTTAGGAAGGTTGAGAACCACTGTGACTTAGTGTGACATACAAAAATTTTATGTGTAATCTCATGATAAGATTGGGAAGAACTATTTTAGCTTACTTGATATTTGTCTCCTAGTGATAAGTTCTTTAGTATATTGTTTAGCTTTGGTCAAAAATTGCTAGAATACCTTCATAGTAAGGACACACTGCTTGGAAATTCCTAGAATACCTTCATAGTAAGGACACACTCTGAATTAATTGTATTAGTTACCAGTGCACAACCTTCTAGTGTAATATATTAGACATTAGCTCTATGCCAGGGTTAGGGCGCCCAGCCAGGTTTTGCACTTTCATTCTGAGTTTTTGTATTTATGAACATGATGGCCTCACATGAGGACATGATGTGTTTGTGGTCATGGCCCAACTTTAAATATTGTATAACCAAAATATCCCCTCCATATGCTTTTCCTTTGATAAATACACAAATTTATGAAAAATTATGTACACTGTTCACAGCAGTGCCAATATTTGGAAGAAGAAATGGGGGGCAAATCTGGGTATGGTAAAAACAACCTTGAGAGGAGGTTAGGGCTGCTATCCAAGAGGCAGAAAAGATAGAAGAACAAGCAAAAGAGAAACTTGCTTAAAGTCCTGAATTTATGCTCCAAAGGAAACCAGGCAGCTGAACACTCAGGCCTCTCATTATGGGAGCACTTTAGGCCAAGTGTTGAATTCAAGATATCACTGTAGATTCTTGTGGGTTGGACTGATGTGGTTTTAAATCATCTTTTTTCATTGATTGTATGGAAGAGGAGAAATTGGAGTTTCATCTGTCTTGTGTCAGGAAAAGGGATCTAAGATGATTCTATAAAAGGGGTAGTTTTAAGGCCCCCATTTTAGGGATCTTCAGGGAATATTCACCACCTTCCTGTTCTTGTTCAGTTCCTTTGGCTGATGTTGGCTTTAAATAATCTTTCTTTTTCATTGATTGTATTAAAGAGGAGAAATTGGAGTTTCATCTGCCTGATGTCAGAAAAGAGACTAAAATGATCCTACAAAGGGGGTCATTTTAGTACCCATCTTTCCTCCCTCCTTCCCTCCCTCCCTCTCTTCCCACATCTTGTCTCCCTCCCCAGAGTTGTTTTAGGCATCTTCAGGGAATATTATGCACCTTTCTGTTCTTCTTATTCAGTTCCTTTATAACCATACTTTAAATAAAGTACTGGAATCACTATTTGGTCCTGATTATTATGGAGACATAAAATGAACAAGAGCACAGAGTGAGACTCTGTCTAAAAAAAAAAGAATATACCATGACCATATAGTCTTTATTCCAGAAATATAAGGATATAATGATATGTGTGTGTCTGTGTGTCTGTGTGTGTGTAAAAGAACCCATCATATTAGTATGTCAGAGGGGAGCTATATAATCATTTCAGTGATTTCTGATAAGACATGCCTGATGGAGCCTCTTAATAAACTTAGAAAGGTATTTCCCTTTTAATACAAAATATCTATCTCAAATTTATTTTCATTTCATATGGTTTTTAAGGCCATAGCATTGCTTTTTTAAAGAATGAGTCATTAGAAATAAAATTTTTTGGTTGCAAGCATCAAAGAAGCCTCTCACTTAGGCTAAACCATTTGGAAAACTATGAGGTGGCTCTCACTGAAGAAGGAGAATAAGTCTTATGCTTCCTGGTACTCCTGGGAATGCAACAGAACAGCTGCAGAAGAACTCAGCCTCCAAAGATAAGAAAGAACATTAAAAGATACGCTAAATAGGAATAACCTTGAAACCAACTATGTAACAAATAATATCATTATGGTTTCTGGAGAAACATAATCATTAACTTTTTATTACCTTTTTTGCCTGCTAACTAAAAATTTCCCAGGACCTAACATCTGTAACTGTAACCAAGCATGTATATGTCTTGCTAGAACGGTATAAAAGAGCACTGTGGGAATGATTCAGGGGGCTCAGTGCTTTAAGGCTCATGGCCTGCTGGGTCTCTGCTGGCTAATAAAATTCCTTCCTCTATCCCCTTGGTGTGAGAGTCTGCTGGTTTGTATTCACCGTATCTGCAACAATAGAGTAGGGACGTAGAATAACTGGTACCAGAAGATGTCAACAGTATAGGCATCATTCACTACCTTACCTAAACTCTTCCTTGAGAATTTAATATCCCTTATCTTTCTTTCCATTTTGCTTCATATTCAGAGTTATATACAGGTGAGAGAATTCTGTTGGTAGAGTTGGGTCTCATGTCCTCCTTAAGCTAAGAAAGAGTGAGACACTTTAGATTTCATCAATACTCTACACAATCAGGAAGATATAATTCCCCAAAGAAAACTGGGTGTAATTTGGACAATAAATGGATCCACAGAAGCCAGGTACTACCTTCCATTGTCCATAAAATTAATCAACAGATTTCCAATAAAATAGACAGTTTTACCTTTTTAACTAAATATAGTTCATGATTTAAAATCTAAAATGTAATCCTTAATCCTTAACATTAAATTACTTCTAAAAAATTTACATCTCAAATGCCCAAGACCTTAATTTATAATATTATTAATAATAATGTCAGTATTTTGATACTTAAGCAACTTTTATTTTTCTTTTTCGACAATGCAAAGACACAGAAATGAAGTGATAGTTGAACTGCGGAAGGTAAGGGTAATGTGCATTTAGTGAAAAGTAATTAGAAGCTATTCCTGATGTTAAAACGCTGTATAACTTGAATAATGAAAATACTGCAGCATATTAATGCTCTGTCCCTAAAACCACACATTATTAAATAGTTTAATGGTTGTAGGCTCTATGTGAAGTACTTTACCATTGTTGAGATTCCCATAACATCGGATTAATTTAGATATTTTTTCCTTAATAACTTCTTTCTGTGAGCTGTGTATGGGACAGGATTCCTCTCCCCCCTTCCCATGTAAAGGTTATATATTCCTGTTAAAGATACTTTAAAAAAATAAATGAAAATAGAAAAACTTTATATCTTGCCAACTGAATGCAAAAGCTCTTAAAATTTATTATATTTTCTTCCATTATTCTTGGAGGACTTTAGAGTTATCTTCATCAGATTGTGTTTTCAATGAACACATTTAATTTGAATCAAATATTTAAATTGCCAGTCAAGAACATGGGCATAATTAATTCTCTCTATATACACAAAGATGTTAAAAAATAGACTTGAAACTTATTTCAGATCTTAGTGTTTATCTGAAATCATGTTTTCTTGATCTAATTCATTCCTAAAACTCCCTCCTATATTAAAATATCATCTAAAAACTTTTCAGTTTTAGAGAGAAGGAAGGTCTTGATTTTGGAAGTATACTCTCTCACAGTCACTAGAACTAAATAAATCTGTGCATTTATTTTAAAAATTAACAATAATTTATTGAACATTAGTTTGTGTCATACGCTGACTAGATAGCTCTTCAAATCTCTAGTTTTACAAAGTGTTAATATTGTTTTTACCAGAAGTTCATATTAATTATGTTCACAAGATCTTCATCAGAAATTTGTTTATGTAGTTATTCAACCAAGCATCACTATTTGAGCTACTGTCTCATGGAGTTAAATGTTTTATAAGAAAATCACACAACCAAATACATCTTTACAAACTGTGAGTGATGCCCCCCGGGAGGGGGGGATAGGTAGCTGTTAGAGTTAACACAGTGAGTTTTTTTAACAAGGTGTTCAAAGGTGATGTGTCTGAAGCAATAACCTAAAGGATAAATTGGAATTATCTTATTTTTCCTAAATGCTTACATATTTGATATTTTGTCCGTGAATGTCATGTTCATTGGTGTAGTATATTGTTCCTGAAATCCATTCTCCTGTACCCCTTCCTCTCTCATTTTTTATTAATTTTAAACATACTTGCTAATTATAATGTCCTTAACTCCTTAACTGCTCTGTGGAGAGAGTCCAGAGCACAGGTGGCAGGTTTGCCCATACTCCTTTGGCCAGCAGTTCTTACACCGGGCAGCTCGTATAATGTATGCCCTGTAGTAGGTGCTGTGAATTCAGCAGTAAGCAAACTAGTCACACTTCCTGGGCTTTCAGAGCTTGTACTCTAAGAGCATGAGACAAGCAGAGAATGTGATAACAAAAAGATAATTTCATTTGGTGTTAACTGCTGTATTAAAAATTGTATGGGGAGTGATGGGGGTGGGGGGCAGACATCTTTTTGTTTTCTTTAGAGACAGAGTCTCACTTTATCACTCTCAGTAGAGTGCCGTAGTGTTAGAGCTCACAGCAACCTCTGACTCCTGAGCTTAGGTGATTCCCTTGCCTCAGCCTCCAGAGTAGCTGGGACTACAGGCACCCCCCATAACACCCAGCTATTTTTTTGGTTGTAGTTGTCATTGTTGTTTGGCACTGGGGCTGGATTCAAACCTGCCAGCACCAGTGTATGTGGCAGGCGCTTTAGCCGCTTGAACTACAGGCACCAAGCCTTTTTTGTTTTGACTTATTTTGTTTTGTTTTGTGACAGAGTCTCACTATGTCGCTCTCAGTAGAGTGCTATGGCATCACAGCTCACAGCAACCTCATACTCTTGGGCTTAAGCAATTCTCCCAAGTAACTGAGACTCCAGGCACCGGCCACAACACCTGGCTATCAGGCTATTTTTAGAGAGGAGGTCTTTTCTGGCTCAGGCTGGTCTCCAATCTGTGAGCTCAGGGCAATCCAAGCCTCGGCCTCCGATGTGCTGGTGTAGCAGGAAACTGACACAGACAGAAGACTCCAAGCACCAGTTAATTAGAGGACGCGGGTTTATTCTGGCCAGGGGGTAACTCGGAACACCAATGTGTCTCCAAAACCGAGCCCCCCAACTCAATCTCTTGCCTCTCTTTTATCCACCTTTCAGGGCGGGAGTGCACATGAGGGTCATAAAACAGAGAGAGACATGACATCATACTCAAGGTCCCGGGCTCAAGGAGGAAGGTCAGATTCACCCACATCCTTGAGACCAGTCGGACCACCTGCCCTCAAAGGCAACAGAAACTCAAGGAAGTTACTAGGTTACAATCTGTCACGAAAGAAACATACAGACAACAGAAACGCCTGCGAGGATTGGCTGAGGCCTACACAGGGGTGCAGGACAGATTCTTTTAGTTCTGCTTTTACTTTCTTGCCTCACTGGGACTACAGGTGTGAGCCACCGCACCCAGCCTATTTTTATTTTTTTGAGACAGAGTCTCACTTTGTCGCACCCGGTGGAGTGCTGTGGCGTATAGCCCACAGCAGCCTCAAACTCTTGGGCTCAAGAGATTCTCTTGGCTCAGCCCCCAGAGTAGCTGGGACTACAGGTGCCTGCCACAGTGCTCAGCTATTTTTAGAGAGGAAGTCTCACCCAGGGTCTGGCTCAGGCTGGTCTCCAACCCGTGAGCTCAGGCAGTCCCCCTGTCTCATTCTCCTTAAGTGTTAAAAAGCCTGCTGATGGCTAGAAGCACCCTTGGCCCTCACCTCTCTGACAAGACTAGCAAGTGCCTAATTAAAACCTTTGTCTCTATGATTCTTCTCTGTCTGTTGGCCACATTTCCACCATATGGGCTTCAAGTTTTGAGCCTTGTTAAAAATCAAACCTCATTAAAAAGCGTGGTCCCGTTATCGGTCCTTTGAGTTTGATTTGGGGATGTGTTTGGTCCAGGTGGTTGAGCAAACCTGTGAGCAGGGGAAACTCAACCTCCCAGATCCAGCAAACCTTCCAGGCTCTGCAGGCCGGCGGGGCGGGGCGACGGGAAGAAAGCCCCGCCCCTCCCCGGGAGTACTGATCCGCCCCGCCCCCTCTGCACCCTCCCGCCGGGCTCTGCTCCCGGCAGCCCGGTCCTGCGCGCGCAGCTCTAGGCATGGCTGTCGCGTGGGAACTAGGGGCCACGGCTGGCTGGTCCCTTGTGTTGTGTGCCGCGCTGCTGGTGGCAGGCTGTGTACTGGGCCTGCGTCTGGGCAGCGGGCGAGGGGCGGCAGACCGCTGGGCGCTGGCCTGGCTCTGCTACGACGCACTGGTGCATTTGGTGTTGGTAAGTGCCCTCGACTTGGGCTGCGAAATCGCAGTCGGTGACTGCCTGGCCGGAGGCCCTCCGTCCACACCCCAGAGAGTGGGAAATGGAAGTGGAGAGGATAGGGGGAGGGAGTTCTGGCTCCCCGAGACTGGCAGTCGGCCCGGCCTGGGAGGCACCTGGAAGCCGCCGCACTCCGGGTCCCCAGTCAGTGCATTGAGCGCTGCTTCCCGGGTGCTACTGATGCCTCCACTAAAGAACTTGGTGAGTGTAATGGTAGTTTGCAAGATCCTCAAGAGAACCTTACTTTGCCATCTTTGTGATCTGCACATAAATGTTGAACTGAACATAACTGAGAAGGAAGATCGCTTTTGAATACCCCAAATGGAGCAAAGAGAGGTGATAGGATATTATGCAAAGTCTGAGGCTGGTGCCAAGAAAAACAAAAAACTCACACCTGTACGTTAAGGTGCCAGGCACATTACTGATTCTAAAATTTAGACGAGTTATTATGGTAAAAGCAGGCCCTGCAAAGTTAGGTGACTTCCCAGGGCCACCCAGGTGCCTTGATTCTGCGTTAGTCTGCCCTGTATCACGCCAAGCTTTAGGAAACATGGACCTTAAAAATTCAGCCCACTTTATATTTTAGCCAGGACAGCTACATGTCTACTGAAATACTTCCCCCACACATTTTAAAAGCTTTTTAAAAATATCTTTTTTTTGTAAGTTTGACCTTTCTTAAATCTAAACAAACCCATGACCAATGTGAAGCCAAAGTCCAATATTGAGAAAGCAAGCAAGCCAGCGAAATTTTTGGTAATCATGCAGTTTGGTCATCCACCAAACTGGTAATCGACCAGTTGTTTCTTGGTTGTATTTGTGCATATATAGCCATGCCTGATGTTGCTAGAATGATGAAATTCCTTCTTTTCTTATAATCAGTACATTGAAGTAAGAGACATTGAGTATCTCTGGCAACTCCTTTATTTATAGAATTGATTTTTAAGCTGTCCCTTGAACACGTAGTCCCCTAAAGTACAGGGGAGGTAAAACAGGTTGCTAGATCCACTTAAAGAAAAATTTATTATAACATTTTAGACATACAAAAAAACTATGAGAATACTGAACAACAAACCTTATGTTTACCACCTACTTTAAGATTGTCTTTTTTTCAAGCACAGATTGTCAGAAGTAACTGGACACACCTCCATTTGTGGCACTGTGAGGTGTGCTTTGGTATGTGGAGTTCCCTAAAACCTGTTTCTGATTGGAAGTCCCTCCCCCACAGCCCCATATTGTGCTGTTTACTTGTCCCACACTGCCAAGCGTTCCACTGTGTGAATACACATACTTCAGTTCTCCAAGTCTAAGATGCACCTTGTTTAATGTGTTAGAATAATCAATGACATCATTCAACCACTGTCAGCCATTTGCTATTTTAATGTCTCTGAAATGTGGATGTACCTTATAATTGATGATGAAATGTGATCCCTTAACCAGCTCTTATTCATGGACACATTTTTTTAATGCCATTACAAACAATATTTCTGAAAGGGCGGCATTCGACCAGCAGAGATCTTACAGACCACCAAAGCTTGTACGAAAGGTCTTTATTGGCAAGGGAGGGATGCTGCAGAGCAGTGCCAAGGAGGAGGGAGAAGAGAGAAGAGGAGAGCGAAGGGGGGGGGGAGCGGAGGAGAAGAGAAGAGGGACTAAAAGAAAAGTGCACCTTTATATAGGTTCGGTTAAGGGAAGTCTCAGAATGGTGATGGGATGGTGTGGTAACCAATAAGGAGTTACTGCTCTGGTGAGAAGAGCCGTTAGGGGCAGGCCATAAGTTTGAAATTTTTGGTGAGACAGGTTTTGCAACTGGGAAATAAGCAGGCAACTCCCTGTACTTGGAAAGGAGCTGTAACTTTAAGAGAAAGCAGGAAGGGGCTTTCTGGGGAAGGGACTTTTCTGGAGCAATTACCTAACAACTTCCACCAACATATTTATACACATATCTTGGAGACCAATGGGAGAGGGCACTTGAATAGTTAGCAATTGAGGCCTACAAGAAAACAAATGTGCATGTACTCCTTGGTTCAGAGTTTATTGCAAGAGTACCCAGAAATGTGGAATGAGCTACAGGTAAAATGTGAGTTGCCTCTCCTTGCCCCACACATTTTAATTTTCAAATGGGAGGAGTCCTGTGAATTTTCTGGCTGCCAACCAGCTCACAACTGCCCTGTTAGACAGAGTTTCAAGCTAAGTTTTCCCAGAGGTGGTTGGGAATACTCTCAAATGTCCAGACAGAGTGTGGTCACTGTGGCTCCAGCCATGTGGCTAGAGAGGCAGTCAGTTGACCTGCCCTCCTGTGTACCTGTAGGAGCTGGAGCAGCATACCTGAAGAAATAAATGGGCTCATCCTTGTCAGAGGCACTGTGAGCATGCCAGGCACTGGTGCTTTATGGGTTTTTCTCTCTTCTGCAATCTAAGCATAGCTCTGTAGACATGGCCAGAAAGTGGGGCAGCATATGTCTGCATGTCTGTGGGAAACATCCTGAAGTCCACATTGACTGGAGCATAAGGTTTACATGAGGAAGAAGTGGAAGGGCCAGCTGGAAAGGGGACAGGTAAAAATTCGGATGTTATTCTGTAGTAGAAAGTCACAGGAGGATTTTGAGCAAGGAGTAGCATGCCCAAAGTAGATCTTTAGAAAGATAATTTGGTAATGATATGTTAAGTCAGAAACTGTGAAGGATCTAAGATTTTACCCAGCTTACAAGTTAAAAGTTAGCCTGGTTGATTCAGGAGCATTACAAGAAAGAAGCGCCTTGTAAATAAATCTCTGGGGAGAAGACTGGGTTTTCATGACCCTGGAACATCTCAAAGGAGAGTGATCTCTCCTGGGTTATATAAACATTCTTTTTTTTTTTTTTTTTAAGGCAAGATCTCACTCTGTCATCCAGGCTAGAATCTGGTGTCACCACCCTAGCTCACAACAGCCTTAAACTCCTGGGCTCAAGTGATCTTCCTGCCTCAGCCTCCTGAGTAGCTGAAACTATTGGCATGTACCACCATCCCTAACTAAGTTTTTGTATTTTTTGTAAGAATGGGTCTCACTCTTACTCAGGCTGTTCTTCAACTCCTGAACTCAAGCAACCTTCCTGCCTGGGCCCCCCAAAATGCTAAGATTACAGGTGTGAGCCACCATGCCCAGCCTATATAAACTTCCTTAAATTGGTATAAATGCCTTTGCTCAGAGACCCAGACAATGCAGGAATGTAAGGTATCCTTGGAGAATGTTCTCTCCACATGATGCAAGTTGGATTGGAAAGGACAGAGTTAAGGTCAACTAAAAGCAATTGCCATGTTTTAAAGGAGAGAGGTAAAAAACAAAAAGCCAAGCTAAAGTGGTGGGGAGGAAGCTACTGTGAGAGACTTTCAAGGGAAGAATGCCAGAGGTGAAAGTGACCACTTATGGTTTGGGAGTGGAGATGATCTTGGGGTTTAGAGTCTGAAGGATGCAATTGTGATCATGTTGACTAACACAGGAAAATCAGGTTTTAGAACTATGAATGGAGGAGGGGGCTGGTGTGTATTTGAGAGGGAATAGCCAGGAGGCACCTGACCGTGAGCTCAGCAATGCTTTGCAGGGGTCCTACAAACTTTTTAAACAGGGGGCCAGTTCGCCGTCTCTCAGATCGTTGGAGAGCCGGACTGCAGACCCTGAGATGAGTCACCTGCTAAGCAGGACAGGCAGTGGCGGCAAAAACATCTGGCTGGCCAGATAAATGTCCTAGGTGGGCTGCATGTGGCTCGCAGGCGGTAGTTTGAGGATGCCTGCTTTACTGAGTTGAGGGAGATAACAGGAAGCCCGAGGCATGGTGCTGTTCCACAATGTTGATTCTTCCCAGCCATGAATATGGTATGTTCTTCCATTTGTTGGCATCTTCTGCTATTTCCTTTCTCATAGTTTCATAATTCTCTTTATAGAGATCTTTCACTTCTTTTGTTACATATATTCCCAGGTATTTCATCTTCTTTGGTGCTACTGTAAAAGGAATGAGTCTTTGATTTTGTTCTCAGCTTGACAATTGTTGGCGTATACAAAGGCTATGATTTGTGGGTATTGATTTTGTAACCTGAGATGCTGTATATTCCTTGATCACTTCTAAGAGCTTTGTAGTTGAGTCCCTGGTGTTTTCCAGGTATACAATCATGTCATCTTCGAAGAGGGAGAGTTTGACCTCCTCTGCCCCCATTTGAATTCCTTTGATGTCCTTCTCTTGCCTGGTCAGGACTTCCAACACTGTGTTAAATAGCAGTGGAGACAGACAGTGGGCATCCTTGTCTGGTTCCAGCTTTGAGTGGAAATGCTTTCAGTTTATCACAAGAATGGAGGAAAAAATATCCAATGTACACACCCCTATTATGAAACTAATTTAAACCTTTTTATATGAAAGCTATAACCAAATAGCCTAAGA
>NW_003852616.1:1111821-1120757 GCF_000181295.1 Otolemur garnettii
CTGCTGTTGGTATATATAAAGGCTACAGATTTATGAGTGTTGATTTTGTAACCTGAGATGCTGCTGTATTCCTTGATCACTTCTAGGCGTTTTGTAGTAGAATCCTTGGTGTTTTCCAGATATACTATCATATCATCTGCGAAAAGTGAAAGTTTAATCTCTTCTGACTCAATATGGATGCCCTTGATTGCCTTTTTTTCCCTAATTGCAATGACTAAAACTTCCATTATGATGTTAAAGAGCAGTAGAGACAATGGACACCCTTGCCTAGTTCCTGATAAGGTGAGATTCTTGTATGCAGCAGATATCTGGCCTGAGTTTTTGTATCCAGTCAGCCTACCTGTGCCCCTTTAGAGGACAATTTAAGCCATTCACATTAATTGATAACCCTGGTAAAATTTTGGGTATCAAGTTTTTAGAAAGTCCTATGGACATTTTTAATCCTTTCACCACTGTGGAAGTTGGAATTTGATCAAAAGTTTCTGAGTGACTTTACTTTTGTGGTGGAGGATTGCACTGGTCATTATGGAGGCTAGATCTGAGAATTTCCTGGAGAGCTGGTTTAGTTATGGCAAATTTCTTCAACATGTGAATGTCATTAAAGTATTTAATTTCTCCATCATAGATGAAACTCAGTTTAGCTGGATACAGGATCCTGGGTTGAAAGTTGTTTTGTTTTAGGACATTAAAAGTCAATGACCAGTCTCTTCTAGCCTGAGAGGTTTCAGCAAAGAGATTTGCAGTCATTCTAGTATTCTTCCATTTGTAGGTTGTGGTTTTCTTACATCTGGCTTCTTTTAGAATTTTCTCTTTCATATTAACTTTAGTGAAGTTAATTATGATGTGCCTGGGGGATATCTTATTCGGGTTGAGTCATGCTGGGGTTCTGAAACTGTCTACTATCTGAATTTCAGAATCTCTTGGCATATCTGGAAAGTTCTCTTTCATAATTTCATAAAGAAGAGCCTCTGTGTTTTGTGAAGCAACTTCGTCGCCTTCAGGGATTCCTATAAGGCAAATATTAGTTTTCTTCAAATTATCTCAGAGCTCTCTGAGAGAATGATCCAGTTTGCTCACCATTTCTCTTCCTCTTTGAGCACTTGGGTGCATTCAAAAGCTTTATCTTCAGTGTCAGAAATCCTTTCTTCTGCCTCCCTCCATTCTCCTAGCGAGTGATTCTACCATACTTTTCAGATCTTTGAGGGCTGCAAACTCTTGCCTCAATATGTCCAAATCTTTGGTCATTTTATCTTTGAAATCATTGAATTCTTTTTTTTTTTTTTTTTTTTTTTTGAGACAGGAGCCTCAAGCTGTTCCCCTGGATAGAGTGCCATGGCATCTCAGCTCACAGCACCCTCCAACTCCTGGGCTCAAGCGAGTCTCCTGCCTCAGCCTCCCAAGTAGCTGGGACCACAGGCACCCGCCACAACGCCCGGCTATTTTTTGGTTGCAGCTGTCATTGTTGTTTGGCAGTCCCGGGCTGGATTCGAACCCGCCAACTTGTGTGTATGTGGCTGGCGTCTTAGCCACTTGAGCCACAGGCACCGAGCCAAATCATTGAATTCTTGAGACATCTTTTGGATAATTTGAAATTCTAATTCCCTCTTTTCTTCCATTCTGTTGATCTTAGCTCGATTTCTGACATGTCAGCCATCTGTTTATGGATGGGGTCTTCAGTTGCATCTGCCATGTCCTTCCTTGGCGGGGGCAGGGGGTTGATCTACTCTGGTTATTTATGTTACCAGAGTTTCTCCACTGATTCCACCCCATGCTTAATTTACACCATTGGCTTTTCTCCTAGAGCTTTGCCAAGGACTCATACGTGCTATGGCCTGAGAACCTGGGGACCTCCTTGGTTTGGTGGAGCTAAGTCCCTGTTCTACCTTAGTAAATCAGTTACTCTGGGTTGAAGTCTTAGCTGTGGTGAAATACCAGCAATTAATTCGCCCCCCATAGACAACAATTGGAAAATGAAAATCATACCTTCCCATCACCACACACCCAGGGTAGCACTTTCGATAGTCCTCGGGTGATTGGCCCAGTTCAAGAGGTCCATATCAATTGTCCCAGTCAGCCCTGGTCTCAGGTGGTGGAGTTCAAAAGGTTTCTGGCAACTAGATAGCAGGGGTCTGTTGGAAGCCCTGACTGGATATGGTGCTCGATGAGGTCAGAAGGACCAACCCAGCAAATGAATTAGTCTGGGAAAGTTGATGCCTCCTTCTCCACCTTGCACCTCTGTCACACCCAGTCACTAGTAACCCAAGTGGGGCTGGGGCTGTGACCCAGTTCACCCCAATGAGCAGATGCCCCAGGGGTTTACACCTGCCCAAGTCAGAGAGAGATCTATATTTCCTCAGCCAGGTCTCTGTTCTCAGCCACCATCTGGCGGGGCGGGGGGTGGGTGAGGCCTGATAACCTCAGGTGCTTAATGGAGGTGGGGTGGTTCACTCAGTTCCAGCCCCACCCCTGATTGATGTTGCTGGCAGAACAGCACAACTTCACAGAGTTTGTTTCTGTCCTGGTTATCAGACGCTGCTTGAGGTGACAGAAACCACAACTCAATTCCGGGCAGTGGTAAGCAGTTGGAGCTCACACTGAGCTATCAGTTCCTGCCTCTGCCTGCCCGCCTTTATGTCAGCTATGATTCCCTGGGGGCCAGGTGTGTCTCAGCCTCAGTAAAGCAGACCTCTGGCTCGGCCCCTCCCTGGACGTCTCCCAGCTCTGCACTTGCATATTCTAGTCCCCTCGCTCCTTTACCCACTTGTCCCAGATCCGTCGGCCAGTAGCTACCACCAGAGAAGGTGCCTGGCTTCCTTCCTCTGGTTGCCCAGAGAGACAGGGTGTGTCTGTCTGGGATAGCTGCCCCAGGGGCATGAGCCTTATTGTTCCCGCTGCTGCTATTCTACACCTGGGGGTACCACCACTTCTGTATGGTTCCCTCTCAGCTGACCGTCCTCTCCTTACTCCTGTGCCACAGAATCAGCACAGCCCAGCAAGGGCCCTTCCCTGTCCACACCTCTCAAGTAAATTCCCAAGAATCTGGACTTCATGGGGGACAGGCTTCCAGACCTTGGGGTGAGAGTGGCTGGGAGTTCAGGGTTGCAGGTAGAGAATATGTACAGTTTTATACAGTTTTATGCCTGGCAGGAGAGTGCCATGGCACCCTAGTACAGGTAGGAGGTCCAGTTTTTAGAGGATCTTTCCCGTGGGATGGAATGAGAGGACCTTTAAACTCTGCTCGCTTGTTTGTATGGAGTTTACTGCGAGCCCTTCTCATGGGGGAGGGGACTCCCATCTGCTTGGCAATGGATTCAGTACCTTTTGTTTGTATTTTTGGTGTCACAGCTCGCCTCGGCAGGGTTGATATGTGTTCTTCAACCTTCTCTCTTGGCTCAGCTCCAAACCATCGGCTTACTTGCTAAACTTGTGTCTTTTAACTCTCCTTCTGGATGGCAGCCAATGTATTGTTGTATTCTGTTTACTAATATCTTGTTGAATATTTTTGCATCGATATTCATTAATAATATTGGTCTATAGTTTTCTTTTTTTGTTGGGTCCTTTCCTGATTTGGGGATCGGGATGATATTTGCTTCGTAGACTGCATTGGGGAGGATTCCTTCCTTCTCTGTATTTTGGAAAAATTTGTGCATTATAGGAACTAGTTCCTCTTTGAAGGTTTGATAGAATTCTGGCATGAAACCATCTGGTCCAGGGCTTTTCTTTTGGAGGAGATTTTGTGTAATTGATGCCATTTCAGTGCTTGATATTGGTCTACTCAAGATTTCTAAATCTGTCAGGCTGAGTTTTTAGAAGATATTGTGTTTCCAAATATCAGTCCTTCACCTCTACATTTTCATATTTCTAGGAATAGAGTTTTTTGTAGTAATTTTTGAGAATCTTTTGTATTTGTGTGGCATCTGTTGTTATTTAATTTCTGACTGTAGTTGTTAGAGATCTTGTTTTTCTATTTCTGGTTAGACTAGCCAAGGGTTTATCAATTTTATTCATCTTTTCAAAGAACCAACTTTTTTTTTCACTAATCTTCTGAATAATTCTTTTGTTTTCAATTTCATTTACTTGTGCTCTAATTTTGGTTATTTCTTCTGTTGGGTTTAGGATTAGATTGTTCCTCCTTTCCAGTTGCTTGAAATGGCCCATTAAGTTGCTGACTTTCTCTCTTTCTGTTTTCTTGATGAAGGCATCTGATACTATAAATGTGCCTTTAAGGACTGCCTTTGCAGTATCCCACAGGTTTTGATAGTTTGTGTATTCATTATCATTTTATTCCAGAAATATAATGATCTCCTTCTTGACTCGTCTATGACCCAGCTATCATTCAGCATTAGGTTATTTACTTTCCATGATTTTTTTTTTTTTTTTTAGAGACAGAGTCTCACTTTGTTGCCCTCAGTAGAGTTCCATGGTGTCCAGCTCACAGCAACTTCCAGCTTTTGGGCTTAGGCAATTCTCTTGCCTCAGCTTCCCAAGTAGCTGGGACCACAGGCACCCACCACAATGCTCACCTATTTTTTGTTGCAGTCTGGCCAGGGCTGAGTTTGAACTCACCATCCCAGTGCCCTACTCACAGAGCCACAA
The DNA here is from genome assembly GCF_000181295.1 of Otolemur garnettii. NCBI lineage: Eukaryota > Metazoa > Chordata > Mammalia > Primates > Galagidae > Otolemur > Otolemur garnettii. The sequence goes on from NW_003852616.1 coordinate 1,116,418, forward strand.
GCGCCACCCCACTTTCCATGATTTTATTTGAGTATGAAGATTTCTCTTGCTGTTGATTATTATTCCGTCATTATTCCATGATGGTCTGAGAAAATACAGGGGATAATTCTATTCCTTTGAATTTGTTGAGGTTAGCCTTGTGACCTAAGATAGGATCAATTTTAGAAGATGATCCATGGGCTGATGAGAAGAATGTATATTCACTTTTGTTAGGGTAAAGTGAAGGGTAAATGTCTGTTATGTCCATTTGTTCTAGGGTCTAGTTTAAGTCCCATTATTTCTTTGTTTAGTTTCTGCTTGGAAGATCTGTCCAGTACTGCCAATGGGGTGTTAAAATTGCCAGCTATTACAGTGCAGGAAGATATCATGTTGTTCAGATCAGTTAGGGTTTGTTCTATATATCAAGGAGCATTCAGATAGGGTGCATAGATGTTAACAGTTGAAATCTCTTCATATTGTGTGTTTCTCTTGACAAGTATGTAGTGTCCATCTTTGTCTTTCATTATTTTTTTTGGTTTCAATCCCATTGTATCTGCATACAAGATTGCAATCCCAGCTTTTTCTGCTTTCCATGTGCCTGGAATACAGTTGTCTATTCCTTCACTTTAACTCTTGTTTTATCTTTTGATGTAATGTGAGTTTCTTGTAGGTAACAGATATCTGGCTTGAGTTTTTGTATTGAGTCAGCCAGCCTATGCTTCAAAGGAGAGTTATAACCATTCACATTAATTGAGAGAATTGACAGATGTGGCAGAGTTTGGGTCATCTTGTTTTTCAGAAGTCCAGAGCTTAAATTTACGCCTCTCACCATTGTGGAATCTAGGCTTAGTTCTTTCATTTCTGGGTAAGTTTACATTGGTGGTGTATCCTCCTGTTGATTGTTGTGAAGAATGGTTCTGAGTATTTCCTGTAGACTTGGTTGAGTCATGGCAAATTTCTTCACCATGTGGATGTCAGTGAAATATTTGATTTCTCCATCACAAATGAAATTCCGTGTAGCAGGGTATAGAATCCTGGGCTGGAAATTGTTTAGTTTAGGAAGGTTGAAGGTCAATGACAGTCCTTTTCTGGCTTGGAACATTTGGGGCTGAAAGATCTGCAATCATTCTTATACTCTTCCCTTTGTAATACTTTTCTTACACCTGGCTGTTTGCAGAATTTTCTCCTCGGAAAAATTAATTACAATGTGTCTAGGAGATGCTTTGTTTGGAATGAGTCATGCTGAGGTTCTGAAACTATCTACTATCTGAATTTATGTGTCTCTAGTAATACTTGGGAAGTTCTCCATCAAAATGTCTTGGAGCAGAGAATTTGTACCTTTGGGACCATCCTCTTCTCTTTCAGGAATCCCTATAATTCAGATGTTTGATTTCTTGGAATGATCCCATAACTCTTAGGGAATATTCTGTTCTTTTTCCCCATTTTTCTGTGTCTTTGAATGCTTGGGAGAGTTCAAAAGTCTTGTCTTCTTTATCTGAGATCCTTTCTTCGCAATGCCCAACTCTACTTCTGAGGAACTCTACTGTATTTTGAAGCTCCTCAAATACTTTTTTCAATTCCTTAAGTTCTGCTATATCTTTCCTCATTATGTCCATATCCTTGGTGACTTTATCTTTGAATTCATTAATTTCTTTTTTTTTTTTCTAATTTCTTGAGACAAATTCTGAACTATTTCTTTGTTCTATGTTTCCATCTTTTCCTCCATTCTGATTATTTTATTTGCCATCCATATTCCAAATTCTGTTTCTGACATTTCAGCAGTTTGTCTGTTGATGAGATTCTCTCTTGAGAATCTCTCTTTCTTTGAGGTCTTCAGGAGGCGTTGATCTGCCCTGACATTTCATGCTGCCAGAGTTCTTCAGCTGATTCCTCCTCATGAGAATTTTCAGCTTCTTCCTCTTTTTAATGTTAATTAATACTTTTTTAGTTGAATTGATAGGTTGTCCCTGACGAGTCCACTCCTCACTGTTGTTGTGCCACCACTGCACTAACAAAGGCAGAGAAGTGGTGAATCTATGGCCCCAGACTGTGTCTCCAGGGGGACAAGAATTAGTAGGCAGTACTGGCCCAGAGTTTTCCAATCAAAGTCATTCTGCCAGTGCGGGCTCTGCCCACCAAATCAAATTTACAAGGCTACCTAGCTGATAGCACTGCCCTGAGAGATGCTTATGTGCTGAGCACCATCCAGCCAATTGAGAGTTAAGGGCTGCAGCTGTGTAGACAGCATAGGCCCAGTGCTCAAACAATGTCACTGAGGCACTGGGCACTGCCTGCCCAGTCAAGGTCAAGGGGCTGCCACCCAGCTGGGGACACAGGTCTAAAGTTCCATTAAGAGTCACTCAGGCACCAGACACAGCCCACTCTTCACTTGAACTCAGAGAGCCTCCACTCAGTGGAAAGTGTAATCCAAAATTCAGTACAACATTGCTCAAACCCTGGTCCCACCCACCCAGTTGAGCTCAGAGAGCCCAGTGGAGAGTGGTAATCCAAAGTTCAGTCCAAAGTTGATTAAACCTCGGCCCAGCCCACTCAACTGGGCTCAGAGAGCCCCACCTGGTGGAGGCCAGAGGTCCAAAGATCAGTTCAAAGTCACTTAAACCTGGCCCACCCCCTGAATTGAGCTCAGAGAGCCCTGCCTGTTGGAGGCCAGAGGCTCAAAGTTTAGTCCAAAGTCACTTAAACCCTGGCCCCACCCACCCAATTAAGCTCAGGGAGCCCCGCCTGGTGGAGACCAGAGATCAAAAGTTCAGTTCATAGATGCTTAAACTTTAGCCCTGCCCACCCAGTTGAGCTCATAGAGGAGGCCAAAGGTCCAAAGTTCAGTCCAAAGTCACTTAAACCCTGGCCCTGCCCTCCAATTGAGCTCAGAGAGCCTTGACTGGAGGAGGTCAGAGGTCCAAAGTTCTGCCCAAAGTCACTTAGACACCTGCCTGCCCATCTAATCAATCTCAGAGAGCCATGCCTGGTGAAAGGGGCAGGTCCAAAATTCAGTCACAAGTCAAAATTATTTAAGCACTGGCCCTGCCCACCCATTGGAGCTCCAAAGTTTTCCTGAAGGGCAGAAAACAGAGCTGCCTGAGAATTCCTGAGGAGCTGAGATGGGTAGTTCACCCTTTCCCCACAAAAGCTTGGACTGCTGTGCTACTGTTCTCACGCTGCAGCTCAGTGGCTGGCAGACTTCCTCAGTCTCCCAGTGAGCTCATCAAACACTCTGGACTCTACAGGGGGCAGTCCTTCCAGCAACTAGGGTGGAGGAAGGGCGATCTGGGTGCTCAGGATTGTAAGAAAAATATTTGGTCTTTTGTGCCAGACAGAATGGGGCCTAGTCTCAGTGGTGGGACCTCAATAATGCAGGAGGATGGGGACTTAGCACCTGTTCTCCTACGGGATAAGGTCAGGAGACTTTTGAACCCAGTTCACTGGCTGACTGGTCACCCACCACAGAGTTACTATTGGGGGGCAAGGGTCTCACTTCCTCTGGGAGCTGGGCTTGTACCTGTTTTTTTTCTTCCACTTTCTTGGTTCTGCCACTTAGTTCCACCTGGGTGATGTGTACCTCATGCAGTCCTCTCAGTGCAGAGCTCCTGTCATTTGGCTTCCATCCACTTCAGTCCAATATCTCTCCCATTAGGCATGAGCCTCTGGCTAAAGCTGCTGTTAGTCAGCCATCTTCCCTCAATTCCTCTCATCCTTGCTTTTTGAGGTTTCTAAGATAAAGATAATATTCCAGGCCCCAGAGATATATGAGCTGGAGACCCATAACGAATAGACAGATGGTGATTATAGAAACAGAAATTTAATAACATGAGGGTTATAGGAAAGTGAGACATTAATCCTCACTAGGAAGTTTGGGAAAGTTTCTTTGAAGAAGGGAGGTTTGGGGCCTGGGTGCAGTAGCTCATAATCCTAGTACTGTAATCCTAGTACTCTGAAAGGCCTAGGTGTGTGGATTGTCTGAGCTCAGGAGTTCAAGACCAGCCTGAGCAACAGCAAGACCCCCTTCTCTAAAAATAGCCAGGCATTGTGGCAGATGCCTATAGTCCCAGCTACTTGGGAGGCTGAGGCAAGAGGGTCACTAGAGCCCAAGAGTTTAAGGTTGCTATGAGCTACAATGCCAGAGCACTCTACCCAGGGCGACAAAGTAAGACTCTTTCCCAAAAATAAAAATAAAAGAAGAGAGGTTTGAGCTGAGATTTGAAAAATAAGTAGAAAATCAACAAGTAACTACAAAAGGGAAGAAGTTTGTTACACATTGACAGGTCCCTGTATGTTATTGATTTACAGGTCCCGTCTTGCCCTTAGAGTTGTTTCTTTTTTTTGTTTTTCTTTTTTTTTTTTTT
>NW_003852616.1:1120777-1127902 GCF_000181295.1 Otolemur garnettii
TTTTTTTTTTTTTTTTTTTTTTTTTGAGACACAGTTTCACTATGCCAACCCTTTGTAGGATGCTGTGGCATCCCAGCTCACAGCAACCCCAAACTCTTGGGCTTAAGGGATTCTCTAGCCTCAGCCTCCCAAGTAGCTGGGACTACAGGCACCCCCCAAAATGCCCAGCTATTTTTCGTTGTTGTTGCAGTTGTTGTTTAGCTGGCCTGGGGCCAGGTTTGAACCCACTAGCCTAGGTGTATTTGGCCGACACCATAACCACTATACTACAGGCCCTGAGCCGCTTAGAGTTGTTTCTGAGGAGAGGTTCTCCACCGAGTGTCAGAATCTGTGTTTTGCTAATGGGTCTAGTTGAAGAGATTACAAATGGAGTCATATCTCCTTTGAGGGTAAGATCTACAATCTAATTTTATGAAGCCCATCATCTTGCAGATAGATGTCCTGAAGCATGGAGGGGGTCAAGTTCAGCCCAGCCTCAGGGCCTTACTTTCTAAGCCAGTGAACATGCTTTGTCTAGAAAGTCAAAGCCAAAGTCTAAGTCTAAGCCAAAGAAGTGATGCGGATTTCCCCCTATGGCTCTGCTAAAAATAAAACATTGGCTGGTGAAAATAAAGTATTGCAAAGTAAATGGACTGGGGAGTACTTATTTGTTTAAAAACATTAGCATTTATCTCATATGTAATTTTTTAAATATCTTTAAAGAATATAATTTTTACAATATACTCAGATAAGCCACATTTACCAGCTAAGTGACTTGTAAATAGTGTTAAGAAAAGACAAAATAAACCAGTTTTAAAGCTAACAGAGATTTTTTAATTTTTAAGCTGGAAGATATTCACAAATGGAGAGGAAGTAAAGTTTTCTCTCAATCAGAAAAAAAAAGTGATTATACACATAAACTGTAGGATAAATAAAAATATCTTAGGAGAGAGTCATGGCTCATATATGAAGCAAACTAAATACAGCATGATTCTGAGAAATCCATGAAGTGAAGAATGATATTCCATTAGCAACATTCTCCTTAAATGACGGAGGAATCTGGAAACTGGGATCCGTAGGGAAAGACACTGTAGGCCATCACAGTGAGCGGCATTTCCATAATCACAGTATTGTAAATGCTCTTAATTATTCTGTAAGGTATTAGAATCCTCTTATAGATAAAGCAGAGGAGACGAATATGTTTATTGAAGAAGAATGGAACTGTAATTCATCTTAACAGCAGAGTGAGTCAGAGTGGGAGCCTGGGGGGGCTCTGTGCTCTGTTATGGTGAGGAGTCCAGATGCTGCCTAACGCTGGAGAGTGAGCAAGGTTTTCAGTTTATTATTTAAGTTACAAATATGGATAACTAACTTGGCCAGGTGTGGACTCACACCTGTAATCCTAACTCTGGGAAGCCAAGGCAGGTAGATCCCTTGAGCTCAGGAGTTCAAGACCAGCCTGAGCAAGATCTCCCCCTCCATCTCTCCTAAAAATAGAAAAACTAGGTGAGTGTTGTGGGGGGCACCTGAGGTCCCAGCTACTCAGGAGGCTGAGGCAGGAGGATCACTTGAGCCCAGGAGTTTGAAGTTGCTGTGAGCTGGGCTGATGCCACAGAACTCTAGACTGGACAACAGAGTAAGACTCTGTCTCCAGGGCTGAGGGGATGGAAGGGGGGTGCGGGGTGTGTGTGAGGGAGAGGACAAAAAGAAAAAAAAAAAACCCCAGAACCATAAAAACCTAGAAATACTGCAGAGGATGTTGAGAGTAGCACCAGAAGTAAGCAGAGGAGAGGCAGTGACAGTTTTAATATCATACAGCAGATTGCTTTGGCAAAAAAAAGCTGGGCAATGGCACACACTTGGACTCCTAGTGAGTGACTTATGTGGCAGGCTGAGATGAAAGGATCACTTGAAGCCAAGAGTTTGAGACCAGCCGGGGCAACAAGGTGAGACCCCCATCTCTACAAGAAATTAAAAAATTAGCCAGGCTTGGTGGCACATGCCTACTCAGGAGGATCACTTGAGCCTAGGAGTTCAAGGCTGCAGTGAGGTATGATCTTGCCAATCAATGTACTTATTCCTGGATGACAGAGACCCTGTCTCCGAAAAAAAAAAAGAAAGAAAGAAAGAAATGAGGAAAAGTTGTATTGACCAACAAAAAAATTTATTCAAAGGAGCCATGTGACAATCAGATATCCCACTGTTTTCTAGTTGTTTAGTTTTTGAAATCTTAGGAGGCAAAGAAACAACTTAGCAATGGGAAAATAGTACATGCAATCGCGGATACTTTATTGCCTAGATGTTAAAATGTAGCCTGTAACCATTTTAAATGTTCCTAAATTTGTCCTTATGTGGGAGAGGATAACTCTTATATAGATAATCAATGGCTGTGTTTTTTTGTTTTTTTTGTTTTTTTTGTTTTTTGAGACAGAGCCTCAAACTGTCCCCCTGGGTAGAGGGCCATGGCATCACAGCTCACAGCAACCTCCAACTCCTGGGCTCAAGCGAGTCTCCTGCCTTCACCTCTCAAGTACCTGGGACCACAGGCGCCCACCACAACGCCCGGCTATTTTTTGGTTGCAGCCGTCATTGTTGTTTGGCAGGCCCGGGCTGGATTCGAACCCACCACCTTAGGTGTATGTGGCTGACACCTTAGCCAGTTGAGCCACAGGCGCCAAGCCGATGGCCGTTTTTGTTGAGACATCTTGGATTGTTTTGAGGTTAAAAATAAATGAACTGCTATGAGGTTCTTCTCAAAGATTTAAGACCCTTGGAATAATCCAGAACTTACTCTATTTAATACCAAGTTAAGTTCTTTCCTTGTGCCAATTTTTTTCCACATAAGAACACACCACTGATTTGATAATGTCAGTCGCTGAAAAATAACAGTTATACATTAGCATTAGACATACCCATCTCCCAGGTCCAAGTAGCCACAAGGATCATACCCACAAGGTTATATAGGTGTGGAACTCTAGGTGCTGATCAGGATGTACATGCAGGGTAGGAGGGTCTGCCATGCAGTGCTGCATGTCTGTGGTGTCATCCTGTGGTGGTGACCCTAAATTAAAGATTGTCTTTGTTTTCTTTTCTCTAGGAGGGCCCTTTTGTCTACTTGTCTTTAGTAGGAAACATTGCAAATTCTGATGGCTTGATTGCTTCTTTATGTAAGTAATTAAGAACATTTGCATTTCAAATGTTTGAGATAATTGCAAGTGTGGCTGTCAATTAAATTAATGCCTGTATCATATGTTTTGTGATTTTATTTATATGCAACCTCCAGAGTAGGTAAATGTGCAGAGACAGTTATAGCTTAGCGGTTGCCTAGGGCTGGGCGTGGGGTAGGGGTGTTGGGGAGAAACAGGGAGTGACTGCTCATGGGTACAGGTTTTATGGGGGAGATAATGGAATGTTCTTAGATTGTTGTGATTCAAATCTTTGAATATGCTAAGTCTGATTATTTAAACAAGTTGAGAGTATAGCCTGTGAATTTCATTTTGGTAAAGCTGTATATTGAAAACCGTTTGTAGTAAGTGCAGATTGAAGAGCTTGCAGCATTTAAAATAGGTGTTTTTCTTTCATGCTCTTTAATACCAACTTTCTTTTTATTTTACATATATATCTGTAGTCTTGTAGATAATTTCTAAAGTTCCTACCACTCTGCAGAGATGGTTACTGGATATCTAGCTCTTCATGCTCATGGTCATTCAGTTGGTATCAACTACCTACCCTGCACCGTGATAGCACTGACACGCTAAGTCAGCCACACAGCAATGTCCTTTGCCACTTTTTTCGTAGGCATGGGGGTCTCACTATGTTGCTTTAAGTGATCCTCCCATCTCTGCCTCCCAGAGTGCTGGGATTACAGGCCTGAGCCACATGTGCTTGGCCATTGGCGCTTTTATAAAACTGCCTTCCTCTGGATAACTGCTTACAGATCTTGCTTCTGAAGTTTTCCATTGTTTATCTCATTCCTTTCATGACTCTGAAATCGTCTCCTCCAGCCAGGATCTTTGTAGGGACTCCTGTTCACCACTAGTAATAGACAGCTTCTTTTTTTTTGCAAAGGCACACCTCATTTTATTGTGTTTTGTGTTTATTACATTTTCTACGAATTGAAGGTTTGTGGCAACCCTACATAAACAAGTCTCCTGGTGCCACTTTTTTCCAATGGGGTATGTTCATTTTGTGACTCTGTAATTTTGGTAATTCTTTTTTTTTTTTTTATTGTTGGGGATTCATTGACTGTACAAGAAATCAGGTTATACCAATTGTATTTGTTAGGTAAAGTCCCTCTTGCAATCATGTCTTGCCCCAGAGACTCCACCCCCCTGCCTTCCGTCTCTCTGCTCTCCCCTTCCCCCACCCCCCTGTAAGGGCCAGACCAGTGCCATTTTGTTGTCTACTACATAAGCTCTGTTAAAACCGCAGGGCCACTCCCTACTGCCTCCCCCACACCTGCTTGCATAGCCACTGATTGAGACACCTTAGACAGACAGCTGCCATAATAGGCAATAAGTATCAGTTCCCTTGAACTGCTCCCATAATAGGCAATAGGTATCTACTTACTTGAAATTTAGGCATTCTTCTTCCTAATTAGGCTACACCACCTCTAGCCCCGGTTAAGAAATCCCCTACCCTTCACCTGTACCAATCCAAATCCTCCTTTACTAGTGAAATCATCAACCACCAATCAAGAGTGTGCCCGTACCCCGACCCTACCCTTCTTGCTTTCTGTATCCCATAAAAACTTACTCTACCCCGAGTTCGGGGCTCGTCCTTGGCTTGCATGCCAGGAGAGTCCAGGCTTCCCGGGGCCTGAATAAAACTCACCTTTTGCCTTTTACATCGGAGTGCGTCTCGGAATCATCTGTTTGGGGTGTTTGGGAGAATAATTTTCAGACCCAACACCCCACCGTGTCATTAATTGTCATTAATTGTTCTCATATCAAAAATTGAGTACGTAGGATTCATGCTTCTCCATTCTTGTGATGCTTTACTAAGAATAATGTATTCCACTTCCATCCAGGTTAATACAAAGGCTGTAAAGTCTCCATTTTTTTAATGGCTGAATACTATTCCATGATGTACATACACCACAGCTTGTTAATCCATTCCTGGGTTGGGGGATATTTAGGCTGTTTCCACATTTTGGTGATTGTAAATTGAGCTGCGATAAACATTTTAGCACAAGTGTCTTATGATAAAAGGACTTTTTTCCTTCTGGGTAGATGCCCAGTAATGGGATTGCAAGATCAAATGGGAGGTCTAGCTTGAATTCTTTGAGGGTTCTCCATAATTCCTTCCAAAAAGGTTGTATTAGTTTGCAGTCTCACCAGCAGTGTAAAAGTGTTCCTTTCTCTCCACATCTGTGCCAGCATCTGCAGTTTTGAGATTTTGTGATGTGGGCCATTCTCACCAGGGTTAGATGATATCTCAGGGTAGTTTTGATTTGCATTTCTCTAATAATTAGGGATGATGAGCATTTTTTCATATGTTTGATAGCCATTTGTCTGTCTTCTTTAGGGAAGATTCTATTCATCTCTCTTCCCCATTGATATAGGGGATTGTTGGCTTTTTTCATGTGGATTAATTTGAGTTCTCTACAGATCCTAGTTATCAAGCTTTTTGTCTGATTCAAAATATGCAAATATCCTTTCCCATTGTGTATGTTGTCTGTTTGCTTTGGTTGTTGTCACCTTAGCTGTACAGAAGCTTTTCGGTTTAATTAAGTCCCATTTGTTTAATTTGTTGTTGTTGCAATTGCCACAGCAGTCATCTTCATAAAGTCTTTCCCCAAGCTGATATCTTCCACTGTTTTTCCTATGCTGTCTTTGAGGATTTTTATTGTTTCATGTTTCATGTTTCAGTTGTTTTAAGTTCTTTATCCATCTTGAACCAATTTTTGTGAGTGGAGAAAAGTGTGGGTCCAGTTTCAGTCTTTTACATGTGGATATCCAGATCTCCAAGCACCATTTATTGAATAGGGAGTCTTTCCCCCAATGTATGTTCTTGTTTGGTTTATCAAAGATTAGGTGGTTGTAAGATGTTAGTTTCATTTCCTGGTTTCCTATGCAATTCCAAATTGTCTTTATTTTTGTGCCAATACCTTGCAGTCTTGATCACTATGGCCTTGTAGTACAGCCTAAAATCTGATATGCTGATGCCCCCAGCTTTGTTTTTATTACTAAGAACTGCCTTAGCTATACAGAGGTTTTTCTGGTTCCATACAAAATACAGAATCATATTTTCTAAGTCTGGAAAGTACGATGTTGATATTTTAATAGGGATGTCATTGAATCAGTAGATTGCTTTGGGGAGTATAGACATTTTAAAAATGTTGATTCTGCCCAACCATGAGTATGGTATGTTCTTCCATTTTTTAATATCCTCTGCTATTTCCTTTCTTAGAGTTTCATGATTTTCTTTATAGAGGTCCTTCACCTCTTTTGATAGGTATATTCCTAGGTATTTCATTTTCTTTGAAGCTATGGTGAAAGGATTTGTGTTCTTAATTAGCCTCTCATCTTAGCTGTTATTGGTATATACAGAGGCTACTGACTTGTGGACATTGATTTTATATCCTGAGACATTACTGTATTTTTTGATGACTTTCAGGAGTCTTGTGATTGAGTCTTGGGTTCTCTAAGTATAAGGTAATATCATCATCAAAGAGGGAGAGTTTGACCTCCTCTGCTCCCATTTGGATGCCCTTTATTTGCTTCTCTTGCTTCATTGTGTTGGCTAGAACTTCCAGCACTATGTTAAATAGTAATGGTGACAGTGGGCAACCTTGTCTGGTTCCAGTTCTAAGAGGAAAAGCTTTCAGTTGTACTCCATTCAGTAAGATATTAGCTGTGGGTTTGTCACAGATAGCTTCAGTCAGTTTAAGAAGTGTGCCACCTATGCCTATACTCTTCAGTGTTCTAATTAGAAAAGGATGCTGGATTTTATCAATGACACTTTCTGCATCTTTTGAGAGGATAATATGGTCTTTGTTTTTACTTCTGTTGATACGGTGAATACCATTTATGGACTTACATATGTTTTTTTTGTTTGTTTGTTTGTTTTTGAGACAGAGCCTCAAGCTGTCCCCCTGGGTAGAGTGCCATGGCATTACAGCTCACAGCAACCTCCAACTCCTGG